>NW_028277048.1:12485000-12655000 GCF_059951505.1 Python bivittatus | reverse complement strand
GAGCGTCTTTTAATTTCATGGCTGCAGTCTCCGTCTGCGGTGATCTTGGAGCCCAAATAAATGAAGTCTGTTACTGCTTCCATTTCTACCCCTTCTATTTGCCAGGAATTGATGGGTCCAGATGCCATGATCTTAGTTTTTGTAATGTTGAGTTTCAAGCCAGCTTTTGCACTCTCCTCTTTCACCCTCATCAAGAGGCTCTTTAGTTCTTCTTCACTTTCTGCCATTAGGGTGATATTGTCTGCATATCTGAGGTTATTGATGATTCTCCCTGCAACCTTAATTCCGGCTTGTGATTCTTCCAGCCTGGCATTTCTCATGATGTACTCTGCATATAGGTTAAATAAGCAGGGTGACAGTATACAGCCTTGTCGTACTCCTTTCCCTATTTTGAACCAATCGGTTGTTCCATGACTGGTTCTAACTGTTGCTTCTTGGCCCGCATACAGATTTCTCAGGAGACAGGTAAGGTGGTCTGGTACCCCCATCTCTTTAAGAATTTGCCACAGTTTGTTGTGATCCACACAATCGAAGGCTTTTGCATAGTCAATGAAGCAGAAGTAGATGTTTTTCTGGAACTCTCGTGCTTTCTCCATGATCCAGTGAATGTTGGCAATTTGATCTCTAGTTCCTCTGCCTCTTCGAAACCCAGCTTGTACATCCGGTAGTTCTTGGTTCACGTACTGCTGAAGCCTAGCTTGTAGGATTTTGAGCATAACCTTGCTAGCATGTGAAATGAGTGCAATTGTGTGATAGTTTGAGCATTCTTTGGCATTGCCCTTCTTTGGAATTGGAACGTAAACTGACCTTTTCCAATCAAAACGCCACTGTTGCGTTTCCCAGACTTGCTGGCATATTGAGTGCAGCACTTTAACAGCATCATCTTTTAGTATTTTAAATAACTCAGCTGGAATACTGTCATCTCCACTAGCTTTGTTGTTAGCAATACTTCCTAAGGCCCACTTGACTTCATTCTCTAGGATGTCTGGCTCAAGGTCAGTGACCACACCAGCATGGACATCAGGGACATTAAGATCTTTCTTGTAGAGTTCTTCTGTGTATTCTTGCCACCTCTTCTTAATCTCTTCTGCTTCTGTTAGGTCCCTGCCTTTTTTGTCCTTTATCATGCCCATCTTTGCACTAAACGTTCCTTTGATATCTCCAATTTTCTTGAAGAGACTCTAGTCTTCCCCATTCTATTGTTTTCCTCAATTTCTTTGCACTGTTCATTTAAGAAGGCCTTCTTATCTCTCCTTGCTATTCTCTGGAAATCTGCATTCAGTTGCTTATATCTTTCCCTTTCACCCTTGCTTTTCACATTCCTTCTTTCCACAGCTATTTGTAATGCCTCATCAGACAGCCATTTTGCTTTCTTGCATTTCTTTTTCCTTGGGATGGTTTTAGTTGCTGCCTCCTGTACAATGTTACAGACCTCTGTCCATAGTTCTTCAGGCACTCTGTCTACCAAATCTAATCCTCTAAATCTATTCATCACCTTCACTGTGTACTCACAAGGAATATGATCTAAGTCATACCTGAGTGGTCTAGTGGTTTTCCCTACATTCTTCAATTTAAGCCTAAATTTTGCAGTAAGAAGCTCATGATCTGAGCCACAGTCAGCTCCTGGTCTTGTTTTTGCTGTCTGTATAGAGCTTCTCCATCTTTGACTGCAAAGTATGTAATCAATCTGGTTTCGGTATTGACCATCTGGTGATGTCCATGTGTAGAGTCGTCTCTTGTGTTGTTGGAAAAGAGTGTTTGCTATGACTAGCTTGTTCTCTTGACAGAACTCTATTAGCCTTTGCCCTGCTTCATTTTGTGCTCCAAGGCCAAACTTGCCTGTTATTCCGATTACTCCTTGACTTCCTATTTTAGCATTCCAATCCCCTATGATGAAAAGGACATCTTTTTTTGGTGCTAGTTCTAGAAGGTGTTGTAGGTCTTCATAGAACCGGTCAACTTCAGCTTCTTCGGCATCAGTGGTTGGGGCATAGACTTGGATTACTGTGATGTTGAATGGTTTGCCTTGGATACTCACTGAGATTATTCTGTCGTTTTTGAGGTTGTACCCCATTACTGCCTTTCCCACTCTCTTATTGACTATGAGTGCAACTCCATTTCTTCTAAGGGTTTCTTGGCCACAGTAGTAGATATAATGGTCACCTGAATTAAATTCACCCATTCCCGTCCATTTCAATTCGCTGATTCCCAAGATGTCGACGTTCAATCTTGTCATCTCATGTTTGACCACATCCAGCTTGCCTTGGTTCATAGATCTTACATTCCAGGTACCTATACAATATTGTTCTTTACAGCATCGGACCTTCTTTTCGCTTCCAGATACATCCACAGCTGAACGTCCTTTCGGCTTTGGCCCAGCCGCTTCACTCTTTCTGGAGCTACTTGGAAATGCCCTCCACTCTTCCCCAGTAGCATATTGGACACCTTTTGACCTGAGGGGCTCATCTTCCGGCGTCATATCTTTTAGCCTTTTAACATTGTCCATGGGGTTTTCTTGGCAAGGATACTGGAATGGGTTGCCATTTCCTTCTCCAGTGGACCACATTTTGTCAGAACTCTCTGTCATGACCTGTCCGTCTTGGGTGGCCCTGCACGGTATAGCTCATGGCTTCACTGAGTTACGCAAGCCCCTTCGCCATGACAAGGCAGTGATCCATGAAGGGGAGGATTGATTTATGCATATTTAAAGAATTCCATTCATTCAAATGTGGTTTACGCTTGAGCAGATAAGAGGAAAATCAAATAGGTGATGAAACAGCAACATTCTGACAGAAAAGCATTCTCCTTTTCTGCTATCCCAGATCTGCTGCCACCATTTGCGGTGTCTGATGCCAGCACTAAAGACTCGAACAATTGTGATGCTCTTCATTACTTAATAGGGATGATTTTCATGCAATAATACACCTAAAATCATCCCATTAGATGCTTTGATTTTTGAATATTACTGAGTGTGATCCAGAGTAAAATAAGCACTGCTTATTTTGAAAAATCTGCCACAGGGTTTAATGCAGATTTACTTGGAAGGAAGCCCTACTGACCTTAGAGAGCATTGGGACACACCCATTTCTCTTTAAAATCAGTGGAATTAGACATCCTTTACAATAACTGGCTCAAGCCAAAAACAACTAGGATGTTGCCACAATCAAATTCATTGGGGGATTTTATGTGAGATGCTGCCATTTGCTCATAACCTAAATCTGAATTAGATAAGTCAGTCATTTAGCCAGCAGTGTCCTGGCTGTAAAAAATCCTTATTCCTGAAGATACATGTACATGCATGAGTAGAACTGGTTGAACCCTTAGGATGTAAGGCTAAGACTCAAACTTTGCTTCTCCAAAGTTTGCCAGGCCTTCACACCTTGGCCCTATCTACTGCTCTGAGTTACTGACTTGGTAAACCACCACCTATGTTCCAGGAGGCACCTCACTTGGCATTCTCCCCCTAACCAAGGTGTGTGAGAGAACAACCTGTGCTGCTTTTTTGGCTATTAAAAGATTTTAAAAAATGCAGAAGTTGAAATAATTTCAAGGATGCTAACAATTGGCCAGATAGCTTTGAGTTGCTTGACTACAGGTTGTAGCCCTTCTCGCCTTGGGAGATAGACCAGTCTTACCAGAAATTAACAAAATCAAACCTTAAAAAAATGATTAAAGATAACCCCCTGTTTTAACGTTAAACCTTACATTGCTTAGATTCAATATGGTAGAAGAGAAGCTATGGATTTGCCTTGATCAATTCCAACAAGAAAATCTGCAAGAAAATGGAAACGGAAATTCTCCAGTCAGACCATAAGATGGCACTGGTCTGCTAAAAATAAAAATGTATCAGGCAGAATCCTGAAAAAGATGCTGCAGAGAGTTTAGTTGGTTACAGCTTGTAAGAAGATTGTAAATACAAATAATATCCCTCTTTTCAACCTGAAGAATGGAATTCAAGGCTGAGGATTCACACTCAATTTTCCTAATTTGTACAGAGAAATAAGAACACTAGACTTGATTTAACAGCACTGAAAACAACAACAACAAGCAAATCTAACATCATTTCCTAGTTAGATTTGTACTTGTCTCTACAGAAAACAGCATTTTTTCAAATCAAAATTTCCTCTGTTTCATTTACCTGGACTTCATCCAACTTTATGAGGAGGCTCCACTTTAATCAGAGGGGTGCTGAGCTGACCCCCCCCCCCTTCCTGTCTACCCTTTCTGTCTCTGGACTTCTCAGTTCAACTAGGCTTTGTTCTTAAAAAATCAAACACATTCTCTCTCTAGCACAGGGCAAACTGATTTAGTCTATGATAAAGAACCATGCCTTACTCATAGATGCAAATGGATTATCTGGCATGAGGCTGGCTCACTATAGATGTCAGAGTTTGGGGTTTGCAAACTCACAACATTGTGTGTTGAACTGACATAATTTTTAGTTTTCCGGGTCTTGAAAAGAACCCACATTTAACTACATTGACAGCAGTTAGGGAAGACAATGGTCTTTAGTGCAGTGACATTAGCATCAAATTCATAAAGCTCCCTCCTGCATGGCATTTTTGAAAAACACAAGATGTTTCTATTTCATCTTTACATTACCTAGCCTTCATACAGAGATCCACCTTGGGGTAGAGTGGGGCAGTAGATAATTTACATTTGTGCACTAATCTATCTATCTATCTATCTATCTATCTATCTATCTATCTATCTATCTATCTATCTATCTATCTATCTTTTACTCTGTTGTAATCCACCCAGAGTCTTTGGATTAGGCCAGTCTATAAAAACTGCAAATAAATAGTGTATCCCAGATTGCTCTGATTTGGTCATGAAATCCTTGTGCTGATTTTTTAAATCATGCATATACACAATGCTTTTTTTTTCTTTTACGTATCTTATGCATCAAACTCTTCTTTTGGGAAGTCTTTGGCTTAACCTCACGTAGAGCAATTCTCAGCATAGCCACAGGAGCAGCCTGAAGAGAGGCATATGAAGGAGTACAAGTCATTCCACAAAGTTCTTCATCCTCATGTTTCAGCCCCTTTCCGGCATGGAAGCTGTTCTACACCAGGTCTGCCTATTTACCATTTAGCCCAGGCTTCTGTTAAAATGGCAGCAGCTCTCTGGGTGTCAGGCTTTGAGAATATGTGAAAGAGATCTTTCCTATCACCCACTAATAGGAGCTGCCATGAATTGAAGTAAAATGTGGAGGAGGAAGTACAAAATATGGAACTGGACACAGCCCTGGTTATTCCAAACCTTGGGGATAATCAGCTACACACACACATGCACACCCCAAAATGCCCGGCTTCTATTGGATCAAAGAGAGGCTTCAAAATATGTCAGGGCAATTTCAAAAGTCCGTGACTTAATACAACTACAGAGCAGGCTTCCTTGTGCATTCTGTAAAATGAATGAATGAAAATGTTAGCTGTTCACACAAGTGTGTATTTCAGTTTGAAGTTATGGAATTTGGAATTTGAATAAGTGCAAATTAAGAAGTCCAAGTCTCCCATTCATAGAATCATAAATGTGGAATTATTGGGGCCATGGATTTTAACCTCCTGCTCAGTGCAGGAAATCAAATTAGACCATACCAGACAGATGGCTGTCAAGCGTCCACTTGAACACATCCAGTGAAAGGAAGCCTAACCACCTTTCTGGGCCCTCAGTTCCATTGACAAATTGCTCTTTCCATTAGGAAGATTTTTCTAATATTCCACCAGAATGCCCTTCATTTTTCAGCATGAAAAAAGATTCTTTTTTTAAAAAAATGGTTGAGGTCTGCTTTGTGTTCTAAGCATGGGTGTCTTCAGGGAAAGAAATGCAAGTGATGCAGTGCGTCATGATGCAAACTTCTGTACTTGAAACAGACATCGGGACACAAGTATATAAGGGTGGGATTTGCATTATGATGTCACCATACATCATTGTGATTTTCTGCGAATGGTGCTGGATCTCAGGTTCCTTTTCTGTTCCTTCTTCCTGCCAGCTTTGTTCTGTGGCATGTGTGGGTGGATAACATTCATTGGAAGCCATCTTCCAGAAGAAGATACCTCTGGAATGCTTCTGAGTAATATAACATTCATGGAAACAGCTTCTGCCAGAAGTGACTGTGAGAAAAGTGTAAACATGATCTCAGTAGCAGGAATAAAATTTCTGGACCTTTAAGTATTAGCTCTGAAAAATCCTGGAGAACTGAGAAGTACTAGATGACTGAAGGAAAGCAAATGTTGTCCTTACTTTCCCAAAAGGGAGAATCCAAGAAACTATAGACCAGTCTGTCTGACATAGATATCTGGGAAGATTCTGGTAAATTATAGGAAAGCTCTGGACATCTTGATATTTGATTTCAGCAAAGGATTTGACAAAGTACCCCGTGACATTTTGATTATTAAGCTAGTTGAATGAAGGCTGAACGGCATGACAATTATGTTAATTGATAGCTGGCTTGAAAATCATACTTGAAAACTGCTCATCGATGGTTTCTCATCAAATTGGAGAGACACAGTGAGTGGGCTGCAGTTAGGTTTTGACTTGGGTCCTCTGCTCTTCAGCATTTCTATTAATGACTTGAATGAGGAAGTGGAGGAAATGGTTATCACATCTGTAGATAACACACAATTTGGTGGAATAGCAAATACCCCAGAACACAGAAATAACATTCTAAATGATTTTGATAAGTTAGAGATACTGGTTGAAGTAATAGCATGAAATTTAATGAAGACACATGCAAAGTTTTTCATTTAGGGGGAAAAATCAAATGTGTAAGTAAAAGATGGGGGATGCCTGCCTTGTTGAGGGTGTGTATGAAAAAGTTTTTGGCATAATAGATTGGAAACTGAATATTAGCCAGCAGCGCAATGTGGCTGCAAAAAAACAAAACAAAAAAAAACCCCGATGCCGTTTTGGGCTGCATCAAACCCGCAGTATACTTTCCAAATCATGGAAGGAGTCATTTCACTTTATTCTGCACTGATCAGACCCCGCTTCGAGTACTCTCTCCAGTTTTAGGCATGATTCTTTAAGGCAGATTCAGGAAAACTAACACAGGCTCATAGAAGGACAGCAAAAACATTCAGGGGTCTTATGAAGAAAAATTGAAGGGGAGGCATACGTTTGTCCTTGGGAAAGACAACTGAAGGGGGGGAGGGTTATTAGTACTCTTCAAATGATTGAAAGGTTGTCACGTAGAGGAAGATTGAAACCTATTTATTCTCCTTCATTCCAGTATGCAAAACATGGAATCATGGATTTAAGTTATAGGAAGGCAGATTCTATTTTAATGTTTAAAAAAATCCAGTGCATTCTAACAATAAAAGCAGTTTGATAATAGAACCAGTACCCAGCAGGGTGGTGGACTGCTGTTCATTGGATGTGTTCAAGTGATAGCTAGACAGCCTTCTGTCCTGGATGCTCCAACAGTGGGTTGGACAAGGTGGCCTCTTCCAACTCTAGGATTCTGTGAATGGAGTCACAAAACTGGGGCAAGGGGGGATTTATTCGTTCCTCTGAATGTCTGAGTCTGTAATGGTATGAGGGAATGACTTTGGGAGATTGGGCCCAGAGACACTGCCTAGGGAACAGTCAGTTAAGAGACAGCATAGCCCACAGCTGCATAATGGACGGGGCAAGAGGGTTAGAAGGGACTCTCCCTAGTGTCTCAGGCTGTAAAGGGGACCAGTGGAGGTGGGAGGAGAATTGTACTTTCAGACTTGCAAGATTCTGTTAATGTAGCCTTTCAATAAAATAGAATTAGCTCATCTGGTTTCCTGTCTAGTCTACCTAGTAGGGCTGACAGATTCTGTGCAATGGAACTCATTTGGAAAAGATCCATCACAAGTTCTTGTAGTCAGAAGAAGGGTTTTGATGACCTGTATTTCTTTTGATCACACCTTTATTATTTAATGGGTCAACCATCTCCAACTATTTCTGCCTACCTTATGTGATCAGACAGGGTGGGCACACACACACACACACACACACACACACACACATGCACCTACGCACATCCCAAAATTTCCAGTTTCTATTGGACCAAAGAGATGCTTCAAGATATGTCAGGATGTTGTGTTTAGCTTATTTCTTTCTTTCCTTTTTCTGGGAAAATGGAGAATACTTTAAAAACATATTTCTGCATTCAAATGGTGGTTATCCCTAAGTAAGATTATCAGTATTGCCATCTAAAGAGCGTGAGCCGATTTAGGTGTAATAAAGAATTTTTACCACTTTCTTCGGTGGGAATTGCACTCGGTGTGGCTTGTCTCGTCATGCAGAGAAGAACTGCTGAATTTCCTTTTTCTGTGCAACTATGAAAAATGTAGGAGCCCCAGTTCTTAGAAACAACCCTCAGTCCAAAAAAGGAGGCTTCTAGCTTGGTGAGAAGAGGACTGATATCTTGAGCCACGGAAGGAAGAGATTAATGTTTACCTGTGAAATCTTGCATTGCAGCCACTAGATGTCACTGCTGTCCTTGAATTGGAAACCAGGTCTCTCCCTTGTGCACCACTGGCTTTTTTTTTGAACGGCCACTAATGCAAAAGATTCTCATTCATGGCACTGGGTCACTACCTTTTGTTCATAGTAGTCCTGCTGCTCACTTGATGGAGACTTGTGAGCAGAAGAGCATTGGACTGCCCAAAGGTAGAACATGTGGTAAGTTCAACCAATTCTACAATGCAATCAGCAAAAGTTAGCAACCTGTAAAGTCTTTCCCCCCTAGTCTGCTTAATCACCCATATCAATTTCTGTAATTCCTATCCTAAACAAAACCTACAAGTATCTATGGTCAAACTTCCCTGACTTGGCTCCCTGGAGGAAAATCTAATTTGTGATAAAGAAACTGGCAAATGGCTTATCTATAAGTCTGGCTTTAAACCAGCACAATAGAGTTCTGTCTAGTTTTTTAATGAAAACATCAAGAAAGGGGACTTTGCCAATGTTTTAGGTGATGTATGCCATTAGTGAAATACTTTTTTTTTTTTTTGCATGTACATGCCTTCAAGTCAGTCTTGACTCGTGGCAACTGCCTGGAGAAGTCCCTGCAGTTTTTTTGGCAAGGTTTTTCAGAAGTGGTTTGTCACTGCCTCCTTCCTAGGGCTGAGAGAGAGGGACTGGCCCAAGGTCCCCCAGCTGGCCTTTGGTGGGACTAGAACTTTTGGTCTCCTGGTTTCTAGCCTGGTGCCTTAACCACGATACCAAACTGGCTTTCACTGAAATACTACTAATTTTTTTTTAATTAAAAAAAGTTTCCCCCCCTGTATATTTAAATGTGGACTGAACTGAAATCATGAATTATTTCTGAAACATTTCATATGTTTTCAATCAATGAGCTTCACCTATTCATCCTCCCGAAGCCTTTCTCAGAATAGTCTCTTCTCTTGGCACAGCAAAACAAAGCACGGGAAAAAAAATCACGTTTTAAATTTATATTGGGTCATTTGCCAACAAAATAGCCGATATTTTGTTGGCAGATGACCCAATACCTACGGGTGTTTCATTTTGTGTATTTCTTTGCAATGGAAAGCTTCATTTCTTCAGTATTTCTTCAGTAGAATCTGCAATCTTTCCTAGTCACATATCAAAATGCCCGTCAGAACAAAAATCCTTGGATGTCATTTATCACTCTTATTCAAAACTATCATTATGAAATGTTGAGGTCAGTTCAAGCTATTTGAGCCATCTTTTTGTTTAATTCAGACAGATGAAGAGCAAATGCAAAAGCAGTGGGTGTATGCAATCAGTGGGTGTGTCCCAAAATTAATTGAAGCACATTGAGGCACTGCAGTTATCTCCTGTCTTTTGAACTAGATTGTACTCAAAAGCAATTTGCAACAGCGAAGCAAAGCATAAACCAAAAGACAAAAGGCTAATTAACTCATACAGGCAAATTAGTTAAAGTGCAAAATTGATCAGTACTGGTTTCTTTCATTGAACTTTCCACAAAGTGATAGGATTGTATGGAATGCATTAATCTGAAGGGATAGCTTCTCATGTCAATTCAACCATTGCTGAGCAGCAATTGCATGAAGTCTGATAATATAACCCTTTTGTCATGTTCTTTATTTATTTGTTTGGATTTCTCCCTCTCTCACATACACAAGAGTCAGGGTTGAATACAACATATCAAAACTAACATGTTGATAAGAGGTAACATTGTCCCAGAATATGATGTGAAGATATAACATACTGCAACTTTGATAAAGTCAGATTTGAACCTGGGTGGAATCTCACAATTTTAGATGGTCTGGTGTATTTCCTTCAAAATGAGTTGAGCCAGTATTTCCTATTTATTCTGCTAAGTGGGATCCTGGAGTCTTGACAGCACCACCACTGAGCTTAATGTTTACCCAACTGTGCACTCCTGGGAAAATGGGTATAAATAAATTCCTGGCCAATTGGCACACTGGTAGCAATTGTATCTGGCCTGTCTATGTTTTAGTCAATTTGTGTTTATTGTTTTGCTTAACATGTGCACACACACACATACTATGGCAAGATGTAGAAAAAGGAGAGTGAAATATTTCTAAGCATTTGGAATTTATGTTTTGATGTTGGATTTCTCTCCTTGGACTTGGTTGTAAGAACTGCTATGCCAATGCCCAAAGTCTGCAGCCATGGTGGCCCCACATTTATTACAGATCCTGAGAAGCCATTAGGAAGTAACTTTGGTTGGCAAGCTATATTTCTAATCTCTGGTCCGTATGCTGAAATTGGTTAGCTCTCAACATTCAGAAGCTGGAAGATTCTATTTTCAGTTCACAGAGATTGGGTTGAAGCTGAGGTGCCCAAGATGTAAAATCTAGAAAATAATACAGAAAATCTTACTAATCCACAGTCAAATAGGATGAAATTGAAACATGGGAAGCAAATTCAGTGTGAATAACTCTTGTTCAATGCTTGTAGCCTAGTGGTACGGTTTTCTAAGCTTGTTCATTACTAGAACGCCCTATCAGCATGGAAAAAGATCCAAATCATTCCTCTGTTCATATATACATACATAGGATTTATGTCACATGGTAAATAATTTTATCTAAGAATATAATACAGAAAGTCCGATCCAGCAAAATGTAGCATTGTTTCATGTATTTCATTTTAATAGACCAGATATACAGAATCATACGATGTATGTGTACCTGGAAGTACATTCAAGTGTGTATCCCAATCAAAATCCACGTGGCTGAAAAGTCCTTCTTGGATTGCTAACCTGTTTTTATTTTACAGATATATTTCTGATAGCTTTCCAGAAGGCTTTAAAGAGCTGGATGTTCTCCAATGCATTGGGGTAGGGTGGATAAAACCCCTTGTCTGATGGGTTGGGCACATATCACATATGTTTTGGTGTTGGTTGTCCAGATTTTCATCTTGTTTATTGATTTTATTGTATTTTTCTTTACCTTATTGTATTTTTCTTTATTGTGTTTTATCTTGTTCTTTTCACGATGTGAGCTGTCCAGAATCAGTATGGTGCTGAAATCAAATTGAATCAAATCAATCAATCAATATCTTCAAACTAAGACCTTTATTACTAATGCCACTGTCAGGAACTGGAATCCCCCAACCAAGAAACATTTTCAGAAAGTGTGAATAACCCAACTCTATGTCAAGTGATTCTGAATTAAAGTTCGTTGGGTTCAATAGATTTTACTCCCAAGTATGTGCAGTTTTTGCCACCTGGAAGAGGAGCTGCAGCAACAAGGAGACCTACAGCTATGGGATACTGCAGTTTGAATCACATCTCTACATCCTCCTCATTATATGACCATTGATGCCTAGACAGTATGGTTGAGAAAACCATGTTCTCAGATATGAGGAAGGAATACTGTTCCAGTGTTAAGTGAAGAGGCTCCTGGCACTTACTGCAAAGTTTTCCATTTGAGTAGGACACAAATTCTCCCTCATGGCTGTCTGGCTCAGAGCCATTGGAGGTATGTAGAGGATGCTGAATTCCAGCAAAGAACCAAATAAAGACGGTTGGAAGAATTCAAATTATGAGCATTTAAGAGGAACCAATGTCTCTAGGATTTGTTTCTCTGAGGAAAGAGCTGCCCTTGACTCATATTAGGCCATCTTAGGGGGAAACTGATGATACTGGCTTCCTAAACTATAGTTTCTTTCTTCTCTCTTTTCAGCACTGCAAGGAAAGGCATTGTAAGGAGTTCTGAAATAAAATGAGCCAGAAAATTGAGGTGACACAACATGCGAGCTACTTGACTTGCATATTGCTTTTGTCAATATGACAGATGTCAAATTATGCATGGTGGCAATGCAGCATCTTTTTTCCAAGCCCTTTCAAATGTGTTGACCTTCAGAAACATTTTGAAAGATGTATATGTCAGGTATTTATAATCACACCTCCACTATCTTGTATGTACAACATTAACTCAGATCATGGGAGTTGGGCCAACTATGTCTGGAACTCTTTGAAGAAATATTTTTTTTAAAAAAAATATTTTTGAATTGCCCTCTGCCTTTGTGCTCAGATTCAGTGTAAGCTGGATGGAGTGAAGTGCTAGGTTGAAATCTTAACCTCCATGGGTTCCAAGGATCAGTCTAAAATCAATCACTTGATACCCCATCTCAGCTTTTCTGTCCTGTATATGTGGAATGAGGATTACAGTGGCCTGATTTCAATTGTAAAAGTGTCAGCAAAGGCAGTAGGACCAAGGCAGAATGTAATTAGGCAATAATTCATTCTTATCCAGAAATATCATTATGGTGGCCAAATAATAATGAATATAATTAAAATGTTGGTTTCTGCCATTGGGATTCCCAAATGTGGAGGGCTAAAGTGCTTTAATACAGTTTGTCATTTAGAATTCATAGAGCTGGAGAAAGTGACTCAACAGCAAGTCCCATTGGCCCTTATGGGTTTATCTGTGTAAAACCCCTGGTTATGCTGGTTTTAGCTTATAAGAGGCTTTAGAATTGCAGCTTCTATCCGCACAATGAATCTAGTAGGACTTACCTCCATGTGAATGTGCCCAGGATGGTGAACATGCAGCAAGATGATGTGTTGATATTTAAATCAGATTGCGTCCAGTGGGATTTAACTCTGGATTATTTGCTGTTAAGCAGGCCAGTCCTATGTACACAAAAGTTAAATTCAGACAAGAGTGTGGAGAGCTGAAGGATTTGGCTGCAAGCATTGGCAGATTTACTAGGAAATGTAACCCATTAAATTCTATCAGATTTGCTGTCTGGTAAATATCTTTAGCTATGCACTGCACAGCCAGGGAGCCCGTGCACAATAGGACTGAATAATATTGAATATAGGGCTTACTGGAGCAAGAGGGCTTGGTATAACTTCTATTCCAGAAGATATTCCAGAATAGATGGGCCAGGAAGATCTCAAGACCAGGAGAACAGGGCAGTGCTGAGAGGAATTTGCAATGGATAATGCTTGACAAGGTGGCATTGGGGCGACATTGACACACATAGGGGAAAGGTGATTTTGGCAACACACCAGTGAGGAGGGCTAAGCCACTATCTGCCATCGTTGACTAAAAAAAGATGAATCGATTGTGGAGAGGCCGAGGGAGGGAGCGACTGCAGACAGGGAAGTGGAAAAACACTGTCCAGTGCTGTAGAAATGAATAGGCGGGAGGCTCGCTAGTATTTGGTGCAGGAGTTTTAAGGCGTTAGACCGGATGAGCTTTCCCGCTGCGTTTCATTGATGATGATGATGATGATGATGATGATGATGATGATGGGAATGAGGCCTGCACTCGGTGGTAACTTACTCCGCGGTAGGCGCAAGGGTGGATGGCATCCTTAACCCAGGAGAAGCCGCAGTCCGAGGTGCCAGCCTGTTTGCTCACTCCGACTTCCTTTCATTTGAGTATGGCTGTTCCTCCCGCCTCCTTCCCATTCCGAGGCGGCTCGGCCAGTGGCCATCGGCATTGTGACGTCACAGAGGCCGGGTCCTTATAAGGACGGGCGCGAGGAACGCTCGCTTTCTCGGCTCAGCGGTCTGGGCAGAGTGGCGCGTCCGCCGGGGAGCGGGAGCCTTTCTGATGGGCAAATGAGCCGGGAGGGGGGCTGCGCCGCGGGCTTCGCCGGAGGGCGAGGGGCATGAGGCAGGGGGCGACATGACCGTGCCGCTGCTGAAGATCGGCGCCGTGCTCAGCACCATGGCCATGGTCACCAACTGGATGTCCCAGACGCTGCCTTCTCTCGTGGGGCTGAATGGCACCATCTCCCAGGCCGGCACCTCCGAGAGAAGCGTGAGTTGTCCTTCTCTTCCCCCGGAGGAAAGGGGATCCGGGCTGCCCCACGGCTGTCCCTTCCAGGCGATGGACCTCTCTTAGTGGCTCCGGAGGGCCGATAGCCTGACTTTTGGCGGGAAGAGGACCCTGCCCCTTCCTGCCCTTCGTTTCTAACTCTCCGCTGCGCCAAAGGAGCGCTGCGAGCCATCGAGAGGTTTCTTTCCTTCCCCTTGGCCGACGGGGTTTCCGCTGGGAATCCCGGGTAGCTCTCTTTGCCATTCCGACGAGACGGGGTTATCCACCTGAGGCTGGCACTTGTTTTCAAAGTTGCGCCGCGCTGAGTGTTATGGGCTACTGGGGAACGAGAGAGGCGGCTCGGTTCCGATCTGTCGCCAAAGCTTCTTATCCCACTTCGGAATGCGAAAAGCCTCAACTTTTTCTGCTTGGCAGTTTCTGCTTCCGCTTAGGTGTGTGTGCGTGTAAATTGTTGGAAAGACAACCTCTTTTTCAGAAGGCTTTCTGTCGGGGGGGGGGGGGGCGTGTTAAGAAACAAGATATTAAATCAAGCCTTGCCCCTCTCTGTCCTCCCGTAGGATCTCTTCCTATAGGCTGCCTCCCGGCCAAACTTCACCAACCAGGCGGGAAATGATAGTTGCCTGCCCACGGCGGAATCGAGATTCGGGAGTTTTTATGATGATGATTATAACTTTTTAATGTTTAGTGTTTAGTTGAACTTTGAAAAATTGCAGAGCGAGGTAACAATAAAGTCTGCTACATTTGGAATGGGGATTATGACGGGCTGGGATGAAGGCATCCTTGGGAGCCTCCTGATTGCCGGACCAGAAGCCCCATAATCCCCAACAGGAGACTAAGGGCTTGGATCACTTCTGCTCCCTAGGCAGAACTGAGTCACTTGAAATTATCTAAAATGGGTGTGTGTGCGTGCATGTGGTGTCCCTGTTGTCTCTGTCTCTTAATTTACAACAGGACTGCTTCTGTATGAACTGTGTCTTCTCTGCCCAGATGTCTCCAGCCCAACTGGAGCTCTGTCTCTACTGTTTTGAGGGTTGTTTTTGTTCTTTCACTCCTTCCATCTCTTCTAAAGGCTGAAAGGGTGGTGGTGGTGGGGAGGTTGGGAGGACCATTTTTCTCAATGCTTCCTCTGAAACTTTGCTAAATGATCCCTTCTATGATTCTGCTGTGCAACCCGCCTGGAATGGAAAGAGAGATTCTGCCCACCCCCCACCAACCATTCTCCTAACTGTGACTGAGGTAAAGGCTGGTCCTAACTGCAGTGGATCACTTCCCTGTGCTCCTCCCAGGCTCTTCCAGGGAAGCATCTTGTCTTGCTCAAAGACTGATTTCTTTGGGGTCTCCACACCATTCTCCTCTTCCAAACACCTCAGTGCCAATCTTACCCACCCCAATCACTGTGATTTCTTCAGTGAGGGGTTAATTTGGATTGATTGCTTTATTATTTCCTTTCAGCTGGGAGACAGAATTAACAATTCTCTCCTTCCCATCGTTTTTCATGCTTGTCCGAGTAGATTTTTCCACTGGCAGGAAACTTTCTCCAATTCTTAAAGAAGAAATGTGGATCTCTGTATGTTTGGGTGTATAATGGGGAAGAAAGCACAGGAGGATTGGTTCTGAAATGCAAACTGATTGTGGGCTTTGCAGAGCATACTGGAATTGGTGAATGAGGGTGTTTCTCCGTGGGATGTGTTGATTTCTCTATGTTGTTGTAAGTGCAACAAAATCTGTTCCTCCACTATGTATGATCCCTATGTTGTTTTAAACAATATTTAAAGCTTTTTAAATAGTGTCTGTGTGTATGTTTGGAGAATAAGAACCAGCTTGAACTAACAGGTAGCAAGCCTATAAATGTATAGATCAGGGAAAGCCCATAAAGGTTTTTGGTTAAATGATTAGGTCTGGTATGCTCCTAATTTTGCCTATGTCCCCATTTACATGTAGCCCCATTTACCTGTCTATCTGTGTCTAAACCCACATGCAGATGAGGCAGGTAGAAAAACCCCAGCCAATAAACTCTTGAAAAGGAATCCCCACATCCTTGATGAGGTTGTAGCTGAGCTGCTGATTTTGAAATTGCTGGATAGATTGATGCGCTGTTTATGCATAGGTATCATAAAGGTATTTCCTCAGCATTAAAAAGAAAGGAAGCACATGGGATTGGAATACAGTTCTCCACATGGGAATTGGAGAGTACCTTTGGAGATAGCGTGGAGATGAGGTCTAATGCTGATTGTAGGCACGCCATTGTGAAGCTTAAGGGCACATTGGTTTATACACCCATGTACTGGAGTTACTCTAGTGACTGTAATTTGATAGTACGGCAAGTGACGCAAGTTTGTACATGATAATATGGCTTGCTTGCTCTTTACTCTCTATAAATTCCATAAGTAAAATGTGAGTGTGCATTTTTAATGTCCGGTTGATTATGGGGATGGGAGAGAAACAAGCTAAGAAAGATGGTGAGATGTCAAACGCTCTGCTCATTTCTATGACATGGGTGGCTCGGATTTGATAGGACCGATACCTGTTAGGTCTGGAAGAAGGAGCCTCCTTGTGATTGCAAATACCAAATATTATAAGCGAAGGCAGTGGGGCTGCAAAGCTGTCAATGTCCTGGAATGGGCAAATCCTGAGATGGAAATAAATGGTCCTCCATTGCCTGGAGGGAAACTGGCAGTTAGCAGTAGTAAAGCGAAAAACCACTTGGAACAAATGAATGAATGAATCTCTGCCAAGAAGCTTCTAGATCATCCTGGAGCCCTGCCCAATGCCACCTATCCATTCCAAGGAACCCAGCTCTGTCGGCTGCGGCAAATCTATCCACATGAATGCTCATCTCTTATTTCTTTCTTCAGTGTATTCACCTGATGTAAACCAAGCCAGTGCTAAGATGCCTGTTTCACAGTGGAAGGGCTGAGGTCCCAGTGGAAGGGAAAATGAACATCACAGCCTTCAATTTGAAGTGCTAATTCCTTTTGCTTTGGCACAACATGGTCTGTCCTTATCTCAGTCAAGTGCCTTAGGGCACTGTCACACATGAGACTGACATTTTCCTTTGCATTTCATACTCTTGTAATCTGGATGTAAAGCCAACATATTCTAGAAGGGGTATGCTTGATTAGAAAAGAAAATTCTTCTGTCTGTATTTTATGTGTTCTGAGAGTGTTCACACATTAAAAGGCTTAAACGTGCGTTTAATGTTACATATGGTAATATTCATCGTGTCCTTGAGTGGCCTCTTAATAGCACTGTCTGTGGACAAAATTAGAACTGTACAAGGGGTATACTGTGTGAGAAATCTCAGCAGTTGTACCTTCCCTGTGGGATTTTATCCCATACAGACTTTCCAAATAGCTCATTGCAAAAATGAGAAGAATGATATGATGCTGTCCAGTTGTCAGACAATATTGTGGCTTATTTTTCCTCTTGCAATAAATCCTTATACCTTTATATGGATTAGGAAATGGTTCTAACCTAGACTATTCCCAACTCTCAGAAGTGAGGAGACGAAGTATTCAAATATATATTAACTTCCTGCAGTCTAGGGGTTCATGCAATCTGTTAAGAATCAAATTCCATAACTTTCTTGTTTTCTTGAACTGATGGGGATTTGGAGAAAAAAACAAGGCATAATGCAAATTGATGGCAGCTATTCTGGATGAATTTAAAATTAGACTATGCATTTCATCTATGGCCCTTGATTTTGTGCCCATTGCTGGCTATATGCGCTTATTAATTGGCAGCCCTGTACTCTTCTCCCATGGGGGCTGGGGTGATGCAAATGTTTTGACATTTATCTGGTGCAAGCCATCATACTGTTGAATTGGTGATATGTGTGTGTCTATCCCAGGCATTGGAGGGTATGGTGAAATGCTATTTGAAAAGCCTTAGCGGTTGAAATTTCAATATTCCTTCCAAGTGCACTTCTGATGTTGGCCTCCTGCTGTTGGTGAAAGCACATGTCCTTTTAAGGCAACCTTCCTCCAAAAGGTGCCATCCACTTATGCTTGCACTCCTGGAATTCCTAACCATCTCAGCATTTCCTTTTCTTCTGTATGCCTTCAGTGTGTTCTTAGATATACGTTGGGTAGTTCCTTTAAATGAAACTTACTTTTCATGAACTGGAGCTGCTTCATGCATTGGCTGTATTCACACAACATGTTTACCCTGGTATTTACTGAATTAACCCACTTTCTCACTTCCCACAATACAATGAACCATAAAAAATAAAGTGGACTGGATTTGTGTAACGCACTGTGGCGAAGAAGCAGCAACAGCAGCTAATCAAGCCTCATGATGGATGGATGGATCTGCTAAGGCTTTACCTGACCTAGTTAAACACATTGTGTGAACACAGCCTTATGTTGTATAATTTTCATATATACAGAATCACTTTGTTTCTGAACAGCACCATCATTGAGTTTTCTTGTGAGTCAACAAGTGGAAAGCTGTTATTTGTTCCAGTTCAAAATACACCTATACTGAACATATGTAAATTGATCTAGTTGGCTTCATAATAAAACAATAGGAAACCCCCCCCCCCAGTGATTAGGTATAATCCAATTTGTCTTTTTGATTTGTTAGATTTATGCCCTTCTGTTCCTCCCAGAGCTTCCATGGGGATTTCCCTTTCTCTTAACCTATAGCAATCACCCAGTCAGTTCCCATAGCTAAGAGTGGACCTGAAACAGAGTTTTCCTAGCCCCAGTACCATATCTTAGTCCCAAAGTAGAGAATATATGTAGTTCAAGGTTGAATATATGACAGAATATGCATAGCTCAGTGCACTGATGATGTTACCTAGCATGGTAATGAAACATCTGCAAGAAAACAACCAAAATTCAGAATATGCCAAGAATCCAACAGTACCTTAATCCCTACATACTGCACTGTCTCTCCAGTATGACTACTTACAACAAATCCTCTTGTGTTGTGCAGTTTTAACATATTGCATCCAGGCATGATCTCTAAGAAATCTAAGGTTGGCAATAATTATAAATTCCTTTCTGTCTCTGAAAAGATTTTTAGAAAAATAAAGCTAGAAAAAGTTAATAGCCTAGACAGAACATTTTCTGGCAAAAGATTGAAGGTGTTTGTTTTTTTAATTCTAATCTCAAGGGCCATCTTTAACTGAAATGCAAAAGCATGGTATTTCTTAATATCACCGTTAGCTGTCAACGATGAAACCCCACTTGAATAGCTTTTCTTTGGAAGATGACTATGCAGACATGGACACAATGGTTTCATTCAAATGAGCCCTGTTTTGATTTCAAAGAAATTCAGTCCTAAGGGAATATACTGAGATCATAGCCTTAAAGGTGATTTTAAAAAAGCATGATAGTTTCATTTTGACTTTTATGAGATTAATATCAAAGCATTTGTTTTGGAAGATATGGCCCAGTTCTTGAGATCGCATCTGAGAAACCTAAGTGAGCATCTGATATTTGAAAGGGAAAGAAAATTATTTGGGTGGCCAACTTCTGAATCTTTTGCCATGAATTTCACAGTGGTTGAGGAATGTAAAACTCTGTTATACAGCACTTCAGTCTTGTCAGTGAATACTTTTGTGGTGATATAAATTGTATTTTGACAACAGGTGGATCCTATAAACTCTGAATCCCACAAACAAGATCTAGGTCCAGGTGTAAAAAATCTAGAAGTCCTGTACTTGATGGAAAAGTCTTCATTAATTGTTGCATGACTTTTGCTTTACATCTTATCATAACAGTTTTCATGCTTTATGGTGTGATATGGTAGTGTGTTGCACAGAAAAAAATATACAATCAAATGGTCTTGTAAGCTGGCCCCCAAAGGGAGGACCTGTGCAGCATCCATAAGTAATGTATGGAGTTAGCCTTTTATGCATCATCAGAAATCCCAGGCATTTATCTCACTTGTTAGTGGTCTAAGCAGAATCTCTCTGGGATCCATTACCTTTGTATCTTTTGTATTGAGCAAGATGGACTAGTCCATTTGATTGGACTAGATGGACTAGATGGACCAAATCTCTCCCCCCCTCCTTTTTTTTCTTACCTTGGCTCTATAAATTCTACTCCGGGAAAGTTTCAATTTTAAATTCACTCCTGATGCAGAAAAATACCTACATCTCTTAATCCAAGAGAAGACATGCATCTAATAGCAACTCATCTCACAGGAAGAATATTATCTTCCCCATTTCAGCAACAGCAATACTTTCTCTTGCCCTCTGTGAAAAGTAAATGGTTGAGGTGGGAGTGGGAGTGTGTAAGACAACATATTGCTTTAGCCCTAATAGTAATCAGAAGCATTATGTCAGGGGATTCTTCATCACAGTGCGGCCTGCAGCGTCGTATTCCTTTGCTGAGAATAATGGGGCAGATGTGGGTGCTCTATTTTTTCTTTCCCAAATGAAGGCTAAGAATGGGAGCAGGAAGCTGCTCAAGGCCTTCCACTCCTATCCTTTTTTCCCAAATTGCCTGGCATCAATGTTTATTCACCCAGTTCAAGGGCTTTGAATTATGGGAAGAGGAGAGCCTGTAGAAGGCAAAGCATTTACCCCAAACAGCCTGAAATTAGGCTTCAAAATGATTACTTAGACTTGGGGAGAGGTTGGGGTGTTCTCAAAGGTTTCTGGTCCTAATTTTCAACCTTAAGCCCTGCAGTCCTTGAAAAATTCAGGAAGCTAAATCATGGACCTCGGTTGCTCCACTATTGCCCACTGCTGACCTTGAGAGTTCGGAATGTTTCACACCTTCATTATATTTGTTTCAGCCTTTAGAACAAGCCCCCCTGGCCTTCTCATAGGAGCAATTCAGTTCTGACTTTCTCAGAAAGTCCTTCTCTTCCTGTTTTTAATAGCTATTTGAACCCTTTTTTTAAACAAAAAGAAAGACATTTTGTAAAGGACTTTGTTTTTATTTATCCTTTAATAAAACGTATGTGATGGCTGGCTATATATATTGAATTAATACTAATATTTGCAGTATAGCTGTATGATTTTTAAAAATATGTTTTATTGCTAAAGGATATTTCCTTGAATATAAAATGGCTGCCAATATATAAATAAGGTTTGTTATATTGCACAAAAGCCCATTTACAATGCAGGCTCTGTACCTACTCACGAGCAAGTTCAGTAATCTTTTGGTCTGGTTAACAAACATAAGATGGCAGTGTTAAAGATTTCTAAAGTTAAAACCAGAGAAATTAAAATCAGTTCAAAAGCAATTGTAAGAAACGTAGCCTCCTGTGTTGTTAGGGATTTTTGAAAAACCAACTTGGAGGTTAGGATCAAATATCAAATCAGTAGAAGAGTGCATTTCAGAGAATTGGGGCAGGCAGTTACAAAGAAAGATTGATCTCTTAGCAAATGTGGGCAATTTTTCTGGGATGGGGATGTCATAGAGGAAGAGGCATTCTTTCAAGTAGCTTGGACAGAAGCCATGTAAAGATGTAAAAATAATATCTAGCAATTTGTGTTCTATCTGGAAACAGGCAGCCAGAGAGTTGCTGTTAGCACAGATATTTCTCAGGTTCTTCTAGAAACCATCCTTGCTGATGATTTCTGCAACAACTGAAGTTTGTGGACTGGACATGAAGGCAATCCTATGTAGAATACATTACAGGAGTCAGTTTAATTTGAACCGAGGACTTTCTGATTTGTGCCTCAATTTGGTTAACCTCTATAGGACACCAAGTGCTACTACGTAGGAAATAGTTTAATCAAAGCTACACAATGAACTGGATGCCACTCTGATCATTGGTGCATCAGTCATGATTCTTCCATTCTGTGTCCAGGATCCCTGGTAGCTTTGTTGCATATCATGCTTTTATGTCCTCCTGGAAGGAAGATAGTGCATATGGATTAGAATAGTGCAACTTTATCCTATATTGGACTCCTAGGATAAATATATCCAGTTCCTATCAACCCCAGCCACAACAGCCAACAGACAAGGAGAATAGGAAATATCAGCATCAGGAAGCAGTCTGATTTCATTGGCAACCTCTCTTCTATCCATCACTTTGGATTTCCAGTAGTTGCTTTTCGCAATCTAAAGCCTTTCAAATGTGTTAGAATGACAGTTCCCAAAATTCCCAGCCAAAATGCCTTATTATGGCTGTGACTGACGGGAGCTTTTGGTCTGACACAACTGGGGGCCACCATGTTCAGAAAAGCTATTTTATTGGCTTAAGGCAGGAGGTTAGAGAAATGATCCACTGACTACCTTGGTTCTGGCAGACAATCTCTGCAGAAGTGCCATCTCAATGTGTATAAAAGGAGGGCTTCTGAGCTGTTAAACCTTGAAATTCTGTCTTCTATATGTTACATCAATGATTTCCTAACCACTCTGTAATATTAATAATGGTAGTAGACAGGATTCCTTGACGCTGTGTATCACTATCACAGTCTTTTCCTGCAGTGCACTGTATGTTTTCCCAGTACACATTTTGGCTCGATGGAGCCCAAAGGCTTCATTGAGCATGCCTTGGATCAATCTTCTGCAAGCTGTTTACCTCAAGATGTGGTAGAGTACAAATCCCATCAACCATTACTCTATTTATTTGTATATGACTTGAATAACTTTTCTTGCCCCAACCCAGCCTTCTGAGAACCAGGCATGAAATGCATTTAAGTCAGCGTTCTTGTGTTGGATATTTCAGAGTCAGGTTCTATCTAAGCAGTCCAGGGTGCTGTTCCTGTACATCAAGCCAGATGCCATGGGCCAGGTGAGGCAACTGCTGCGTAGCAAAATTGTCATGCACACTGAAATGAAATCTGCGATTTAGATTTAGGTGCCCTCTCACTCCAGTAGGCATTCAGAGTCAAATGTGCCTCCTTTGGGTAGCTTCAAATTCAAATGGAGCTGGAAATGCTTTGAAACTGAATGCATTTGAATTCAGATGAGTTAACATGAATGGTGAGAAGCTGCATTAATTCAACAGTGTATTCACTTTAGGAAGTTCAACTTCAGTTGGTTTTTTTTAAATATCCACCGCATTTACATTAATTTTGCATTACATGTTTATCGGTACATACATTGGACATTTTCATATGGCCAAATAACAAAATCAGAACAAAGCAAAAAATGTCGGCATGCTGTATTTAGGTGCGCAGAACTGCTTTGGGGCAGAGCTGGACGAATGTATTATGTTCTGGCAAAGCTCCAGGCTGGAAAGGATCCTCATGATTAGAACCAAGTATAAGGAGGCCATGGGCATTTTGCCTTCCTGTTCCTCTTCCATCACCTTCCTGCCTCTTATGCTTCCTATGAAGCTGCAGACAGGGCTTAAGGAAATCAAGATGGTGACTTGTTTCAGCCTTATGTGCCTCTTCACTTGCAGATGTTGCTGGCTCTGCCGCATTAGCAAAATAAAAATGCATCCACACAGGCATCCGCACACAAAGGATAGAGGATACAAATGGCCAATCCTGTTCTAGTGAATCTGGGTATCTTTCACTGTTCGTGGGCTGTACAGAATTGAGGCAGGCACACGCTGAATGATCCCAGTCCTGCACAGTCCTGTCCTCAACCTGTTTCTTCTCGCCATAAATAGCCTTTGTGAAAGCGTTCTCCGTCATTGGCTGATGCTGCAGGCATCTTGTCTATTCTGTTTATGAATGCAGAACCGTGAACAGGCGAGTGTGACATTAAATGCAGAACGTATCAGATGGATTCATGCTAGCTGGATAAGTTTGCTTCATTGCTTTTAGAAAACTTATGTGCACTGAATTTAAGTTGTACCCAAATCAGTGCCAAATTAAACATCATCTGCTGAGGCTGTGAGAGCTAGGTAAGGGAAAGACAGGCCAAAAGAAGGGAAGAGCAAGGCCGTGCCCTTTACCTACACTTGTCCAACGCTAAACTGGAATGCCGTTCATCCTCAGCTTTCCTTCGAACTAGCCAAAGGTTGTGTGTGAAATGCTTGGAAGGAAGCCACAGTTTGGTTGCTTTTGTTTTATCGTGTGCTCAGTACGAAGATTTATCCATTTTTGGTGAGGAGAACTCAAGGAGATGAAATGGGAGAACTTTAATAGAGAAGAAATGGGGCTGGAAGTTCCTCAACCAACCATTCTGATTGTCTTTCCTTTTTTTTGCAAATGTCATGTTGCACAAAATGAGTTTCAGAGTCAAAAGCTCTTTGTATCGTACACTGGGATATTTAGAGACAAGGCCTTTTTCAGCCAGGAAGCTGGGATTTTTTTGTCTTGGATCCTGCGGAAAGGATGGAGAGTGAGGAAACAGTGGTGGTGCCTTCCCATGTGTGTGTCATGTTCATCGTCTTACCACAAGAGTAAGCTAATTATACCTGTTGCAAGTACAACCTTGTCTGCTTAGTGGAGGAAATGGTGAAAGGATTGGAGGGCAAACTTTTTGGGGGACTCATTAGAGGAGGCGAAGAGCACTCAGGTGTTGCACAGAAAGTTCTCCTTGAAGGGAAGCAGGATGGGTTCTCTAAGGAGGACAGGGCACAAGGACTTGTTCCAGAACAGAGGAGACGAGAAGAGGACCCCAAGGAGTAAAATGGCACCTCAATCCCCACTGATTCTGACATGGCATGTCAAAAGGGAATGGGAGATCCTGGAAGCACAAACAATCCACACAAGAAGAAAAAAAATGAGAAAACGTTGAGAGCCTTGTATACATGAAGAGTGAACTCTCTGACAAGCTGAGGAGCAAAAAGGAGTTGTATGAGAAATCAGCAGGGGCTGATGACTACAGAAGAGTATAAACTTGTAGCATGAACCTGTTGGGAAGGAGTTGGGAAGGCTAAGGCTCAGAATGAGACAAGGCTGGCTAGGCAAGTAAAATCTAATATGAAGAGGGTTTGAGGTTATGTCCAAAATAAAAGAATCAAGGAGGCTGTTAACTTTTTATGCAGGGAAGGTGGGGAAGTAACGAAGGGGAATAGTGAGAAGACAGAATTTCATAACCCCTTCAGTGCACTTGAAGGTGATGGACAGGATGCAGTTTAGGAGTGAAAGATATAGTAGGAGCCCATTTTGCTACCTTAAACAAATTCAGTTTTCTAAGCCAGATGAATTACATTCCAAGGTAGTGAAAGAGCTGGCAGAAGTGAACTCCAAACCACTGACTGTAATCTCTGAACACTCCTCAAGAACTGGAGAAAAACAAACATAATCCGAATACTCAAATCAAAGAGAGAGAACCTGGGAAACTACAGACCAGTTAGTCTAATACCTGTACTGGGCAAAGTATTACATTGTCAATTTGCATGTCTACAAACATTTAAAAAGTAATTTTATCATTACTTTATTATTATTTTTTATTATTTATTAATCATAAGTTTGCCAAGAATAAATCATGTCAGAATAATCCTATCCCTTCTAATGACACAATGGCTACTTTGGTAAACCAAGGAAAGTTATGGACGTATATCTTGATCTCAGTAAAGCATTTGACAAGGTCTCTTTTTGTGCACTTTAGATTAATGTGGGGCTAAATAGTGTGGTGGTCCAGTGTATTTGCTACTTGTTGAACTATCACAAAGGGTACTCGTAAATGGTTCTGTGGACAAGTATAAGTTCCCTGAAACTGGGTATGAACATTCATTTGCATAGGGACAGGATTGGGATATCCTGGTTTGGGGGCAATGTGTAAGAAAAGGATAAAGATGCACTGGTGAACTCTGAACTGCATGAGCAAGCATGCATTACAGCAGGTAAAAAAATTAATACAGGCTGGGGTTGCATTAGCAAAAACATTTGGTGTGTGATATGAACTAATGTGATACATTATACTCCATTATATTTGGCCCGGGTTGGACTGTACTTGGAATATTCTGTCCAGTTCTGGGCGCCATACTTTAAAATGGACATGGAAAAACTAAGGTAGATTCAGAGGAGAGCTACCAGGATAATAAGGGGTCTGAAAGCCAAGCCATATAAGGAATGGTTAAAGGATCAGGGTATATTTAGCTTGCAAAACAGAGAGCTGAGGAAATATAACAGCACTTTACAAATATCTGAAACTCTGTCAGATGCAAGAGGGTGGAGCTGTTTCTTTTTGGAACTGAGAGCAGGATAAGGACCAAAGGGTTAAAATCAAAAGAAAAGAAATTCAGACTGAATATCAGGAAGAATTTCCTGTTGATAAAAGCTGTTAGGCAGTGGAACACAGTGACAAGATCAGCAGTGGATTCCCTCTCAATGGGGATTTTTAGATGGGATCTGGACAGCTACCTTTGAATATGGCATAGTGGATTTCTGTATTGATTGGAGGGTTGGACTATATGGCTTAGAAGATCCCTTCCAACTAATACACACTGCGTGTTCCTTTCATGCTTTTAAAATCTTCAGAAGCTTATTTCAAGCCTATATTGTTCGTGTCCCTCATTATGCTTGCTTATTAATTGGTGGCACCCAAACTTTTTGAAATAGTTAAATCCTTTCTTTTCAGGCAAGCTTCTATCATCATTGTTATTTTTCCTTTTTTGTTCTGATTTTATTTGTATTAAATTAAAATTTCATTTTATTCTGTTTGGGGGAATCATTGTGCGTTGTAGGTTTAAAATAACCTAAAGGAATTGATTGACTCTAGAATATGGGTAAGATTCTGTTTGTCCCCACCAATGTCTGAATGATTGCATTTCTAATGAAAGAGACTGGCAACTAGACATGGAGCTATAGGCTTCCTTTTTCTTCTTCAGCTTTTGCCATATGCAAGGAGCCTGTCTTATGAATGTTTCTCTTTTGGAAGAGTATCCAACTCTTCAGCCTGCAAATAAGGATAACCCATTATTTGTCTCTGGCAGTGACAACATTTGCTTTCCTTTTCATTTGGATTTCTCCATCTTAGCTTCCATCCATCAGTCCCTCCCCACTGACTTCCTCATCTTTAGCAGCTTGTTCACTTTTCCTGCCAAATGTTTTATTAGAGCATCTGGTTTCAGTCAGCCCATAAATGCCCCCAGAAGCAAGAAATTTCTTCTGCTTTAAGAATTTACACTGCTGACCGCATGCCAACTCTGTGATAGCAGCTACACATTAAGGCTATAAAAAGTCTTTCTGCTGTCATTCTTTAATGGATCTTCTTGTCCCCTCCCTGGAACATTGAGTTATATGTTGCACATGGCACCTAGATTTTTTTTTAAAGCCAACATGGTAGCCTTTATAGTGTTAGATTGAATGTTTTAATAAGACTTGAAAGGCTGGTTAATTGATCACTGTTGGAGCAGCACCTTGGACAGCAACAGCAAAGCCTTAATTTTCTTTGGGTTGGTTATGATGTTGATTTGATCCAAATCAGTTGGTGTTGATCTTTCTGGCACAGATGCCTTTTTTTTTTTTTTTGGTAAGGACTCGTTTGCTTGAGCTGAAGGACTGCACCATCATTGCATGCAACACAAACCCATATTTAACTCTTTTCAAAGTATTAAGTGGAGTTCAGAGTGCCATTCGGTACTTCTTTTTTGCTTTGTCTTAAACTGTATGGGCATAGTTATTTTCACAGACTGGGAAACTGAGGTGAATGATTTGCCTAGAGACCCTCTGCAGGTCTGATTGAGAGAGGATTACTAACCTGTTGCTTTAAGTTCAAGAGACTCAGCTAATATCATATAAAGGCTTTAACTTCAGAGTCAATTTGGAGGGACAACATTCATTCATCAAACCTTCGTCTGCAACATTTCTGTTTAAACATCTAAATGAATTGACTGGTCAGAAATGTATTCCATTTCATTCAGAAGATCTTTGCCAACCAAGAGCTCAAGTATGTTTAGGGTACCTTATTTGATGCTCTTTAACTCTATGAGAAACAGGGCAGTCAGCAAAATATACTTCTGATTGCCATAGTCCCCCAAGGGTGCTTGACAGTCAAGCCACTTTTAGTAAGAAACCACATTACTATTGCTACTGCCATCACAATAACTCTTAGTACAGTGCTAGCCACTGGCAGCTTGAGGGCTGAATACAGCCTCCAGTATAGTTGGCAAAAAATTATTCTCACCCATCCAATGAAAGGGTGATGGTCTGTGAAATAATGAGATTGTGTATTTCCCAGATATGTTGCCTGTGAGGGGGGTTCTTTTGGGAAACAGTATAGTCCACCAACAAAGAAACTGTTGTTAACTTCCCTGTGTTTCCAGGGAGGTTTTTATTATATAAAAATTGAATAAATGTACTTATTTCCTAACATAACACTTACCACTAAACCTATGCTATATTATACTGATCTTATACAGGTACTCCTCAGTTAACGACCACTCATTCAGTGACTGTTCAAAGTTACGGCACTGAACAATTGATACTTATGACTGGTCCTTGAAGTTCTGGCTGTCCCAGCACCCCTGCAGTCACATGATCGCGATCCAGGTGCTTGGCATCCAGCTCACGCTTACAACAGTTGCAGCATCCTGCAGTCACATGATTGCCATTTTTAACTTCCCTGCTGGCTTCCCACAAACAAAGTCAATGGGGAAGCCCTCCCCAGCATGCACACACTCTTGTTCACTGCAGCACTCTCTACCCAGCATGCATGCACTCTCTAGGGAATGTAGAATACAGATTGCATGTCAACACTGCATGGGATATAACCAGATCACAAGCAATTCTGACATGACATGGACAAGGTTTGAGAAGGTGGAATAATCTGAAAGAGTGTCCATCTAGCCCAATACTGCTAGTTTCATCTGGTAACCATCTAGGAAGGCTGACTCTCTGCCTGAAAATGCCAACAATTAAACTTGGAATCATCTGTGTGCCTTATGCCATTGAGATTTGGAGAAATAGCTCTTGAGTTACTCAGGTGATTAATAAGAGAGTCTATCTTGAAGTTATAGTTATTTAATTTTTCA
The DNA here is from genome assembly GCF_059951505.1 of Python bivittatus. Classification (NCBI taxonomy): domain Eukaryota; kingdom Metazoa; phylum Chordata; class Lepidosauria; order Squamata; family Pythonidae; genus Python; species Python bivittatus. The sequence continues at coordinate 12,625,964 of NW_028277048.1, read as the reverse complement.
GACCTAATCATAGCAAACTTCCATTCAAGGAAAGAACTTCTGGGTCTCTTTACTCAAGCCAACCTATGCAGTTTTTGGGAAAAAGTAATTAAGTTACAATGCAAGAACAGAACCTGCTATGTTTGACATGCCACACTGTCTAGTTTTTGTAAAGCAGTACTGCATACTGATACGTCTACTATCAGATTCCTTAGAAAAGTTGGAGTCAGATGAATCTCTTAGTGATACTAGCTGGAAATCAAATATAGTCTTGGGATACCGCTTGTTGATTACCTCTGGCAGAGCCACAATGGTGGTGGTGCAGCTGATCTCCTTGATCTCTCCTGTCCTTTGATACCATAGATCATGGTATCCTTCTGTGCTGACTGTGGAGTTTAGGAATAGGAGATATGGTGTTGCAGCAGTTCTCCTCCTTTCTCCACAACTTGTTCTAGTTGGTGTTGATGGGAGGGGGCTGAACAGAAGTCAAGCTTGAGGCCCCTGCCTTATGTCATGCCACAGGAGTTGATGCTCTTGCCTCTTCTGATTTAATAGCTACATGAAGCCACTGGGTAAAGTCATCCATCAGAATGGGGTCAGGTATCATCAATATATTGATGATACCCAGTTGTACATCTTGACCTTGGGCTGACCAAGAGGTACCGTTAAGGTCTTGTCCCAGTGCCTAAAGGCTGTTGGGGTCTAGATGGTGTTGAACAGGCTTAAACTCAACCCTGACATGATTGAGTAGCTGTATGTTTCTGGTTCCCTCAGTACCATGGATTTTCTATCTTTAGTTTTGAATGTGGTGGTACTCCCCTGGACAGAACCCCTACAGTTTGAGGGTCTTCCTGGACTTGCAGCTCCTGCTGAAAAGCAGGTGGCAGCTGTGCCCATGAAAGCCTTTGTTCATTTGGTATAACAGCTGTGCCCCTTCCTGGACTGGAAATCCCTTCTCCTAATCACTCACACATTAGTCACCTCATGTGATCAATAAAGCCTTTCCTAGCATAGGGCCTGGCTATCTGAGGGACCACTTTTCTCCCCTTGTTTCTGCTTGTCTGATAAGATGTGACAGAGTGGGCGTACCTCAGGTCCCATCTTTATAGGAGTATCATCTGATGGGACCCAGGAAGCAGGCCTTCTGTTGTCACAGTATTGGCCCACTGGAATAGTATTCACTGGAGGTTTGAATTGCCCTGACTCTGCTGCCATTTAAACAGGCCTTGAAATCCTGGCTTTTTCCCTAGGTGTTGGGTTAGGAAATATATGCCTTAGTGGGAATTTTGTTAATGCTGGATGTATATGAGTTTTTGTCTTATTTTCATTTTTATTGTCCTGGATCTGTTTTTAACTTGTACAGCACCCAGAGTTGACCTATAGATTTGATTTATAAATAAGTAATTACATTATGAATAATACAGATTGGCATTTCCTCTAGCAAATATTGTTTGATACAGTTACTTTGGCTCTCATCCTCACACTAGATCTAATATTTATTCCACTGCTTATTTATAAGTCGTAAGTAAAATTCTATATACTGGAGCCTGTTAGATCCTTTCCATGCTAGTAGTACAGGCATCTCTTTATTATTTACTTACTACTTACCGTTACTATTTACATCCCTTTACTATTGGGAGGAGCAATCATTCTGGAGTCAAGGTTGTGTTTCTGAAACAATATCGGCCTCTGAGGATGTGACACTGACGTGATGACATTACCTGAGGGAATAGAGCTAAATTTTTTATTCTATGCTTTCGGACTTAGGAGGGTTTAGGAAATTTTATTCTGATAGTCACAGAAGTGGGGTTAGGGCCCTATGAAGTCTGCGGTGCTACCCATCCTTACCTTACATTAAATATATAAGATGTTGCATGAATTTCTATAAATAATCATTCTGATATCACTTAATTCCATTATTCCAAGAAAACTAATTTTATGGGGGTTTTATATGTAAGTTAATGACAACCTCCCTGTGAAATATTCTGAGAACTCTGAAACATGTAACTATTATTCTCCACAACGAATACCAATTTTCATATTTCTCAAAGCTAGAAGTCCTGCGGTATGAATATTCAAACACATTGACACATTTCCGTTCTGCAAACCCATCTTATCTTTTTGCTGATATCCTTTAAAATGTGACTGTTATGCCCACAACCTCCATTCATTGCTTCCATAAATTTCACAGATCTAGCAGGCTAGTCATCATATATATAAAAAAATCTTGCCCTGTGTCCCGTCAGGTAGGCAAATTCATATTTTACAGAAAATTACCATGTCATAGATCATCTTCTTTTACCATCAATATCGTTACTAAGGCATTAAATCTGTCTTGAGTTATTGTATTTCATAGGGTTTTTTTTAACCTTGCTCAGACTACAGTATTGCTGCTATTACGGTTGTCACTGAAGTAATAAAGATTTTTAAAGCTTTTATTGTGTTCCTGTGGCCTGTAAATCAGAGAGCAGGAACCTTTGGGTATAGTGGGCCCAATTGGAATCTTAAAAACGTATCATGAGTGTTAGCAGAAATACCTGAGTGGGCTAAATAAATTACGACCTAAGCACATTGATGCTAAAGATGGTTTGTAAACAAAATGGCATTAAGTAAATAAGACCCTTCGTTAATAACAAGTTAGGGAAGCATACAAATAGAACAGGGCAGAGTGTTTGTTTAGTAGAAGAAGCTTCTAGAATTAACTAACAGACTAAGCAAACATGTGATTGACCCTCTACTCTGGTTGCTAGGGAACACTTTCCACTGAATTCTGAATTGAATTCTTAACCCGCAGACTTGGTCTGATCCCTGGCTATGGTTATCCAAAAGTGGGCACTGTCACAAAAGTGGCAGGGACTTGTACATTCACCAAAAGGCTCCATGGGTGTGTGTGTGTGAGAGAAAGAGAGAGAAAGAGAGAGAGAGATTATCACAAAAATCCATTTATTCAAAAGCAAATAAGTAAGATTGTGTTCTGTCCCCTTTCTATCCTCCCTGCTCAAAGTGTTCCCTATTACCCAGCTTGTTTTTGTGTTTATTAAAAATGTATCAAGCCTCACAGAAAATTTTTTAAAAAGTTTTCCTGGGTGACATGTTTTAAAGCCTGTATCTAAAAATTTAAACTGGAAAAACCCGACACATATACATATATACATGTACATACGTGCACGTGCACCCACCAAATTAAATAGACAATTAAACTCTTGAGACTCTAGACAGCAGAGAGAAGATTAATTATAAGCAGCAGTGCAGCAGAAATGAAAAGTTAATATTAAAAAGCCTGAGACAAGGGAAACATCTTTGCCTGGTGCAAAAGCAAACATTAGATGCCCAGAGGGCCTCTCTGGGGAAGGTAGGCCAAGTTCACAACCCAGAATTTTCACACCTGGACAGCCATCTCCAAAGCCCTTGGAGCAAATTTTCCAATAATAGTTAGAGGTTGTAATCCCAGCTGATTACAACCTCTAACTGATGTTTATCTTTTTTCGGAGCAGTTGGACTCACTTTTAAACAAAGCAGTAGCTACACCCAATTGCATTTTCTTGGAAATCAAGAAAATTGAGATAGTAGAGGCCAACTCATTGTTTTGCAATAAGCCAGCTTTAGTCATTCATTGAAATTATAAGATCCTTAAAAAATAAAGTCAAATGCATAGGGAGCCTGGTGGAGTCCCACAGACTCCAGGTGGTCTGTCTCTAAATGACTCTGAAGTGCCAATCCTGTGGCATTTTGAAATCTGGTATTTATACAAAAACCTCTGTTAACAACCAAGCTTTTCCGTGGTTCCCGTAGAGTTGGATGAAATTGCATTGCCAAATGTGTGTATTGTTTAAGAGTATTATATATTGATGGTATCTGTAAACAAATTCTTTTCTGCGTATGTAGAATTCATCCCTCACTTTTCTAGCATATTGTACAGTGTGTTAACAGGAAGCATTATTTCCTTAAAAGTTTTTTTTTTTAAATTATCCATAAACTCAAACTACATTTCTAAGCTTCTGGCTTTGTGAATCACATTGTTTCCAAAGCCACCTGAACATTCATTCCAAGAATATTCAGATGAAATCTATTAATATAACTGTATTCACTTTGCAAATGTAAAAATTCAAGCATGTCCTAAATTCATCTGAAAGCTGTTTGTTTCTGCTACTATGCCATCAGATAATACCTGTCCCTTTTAGAGAAGAAGGAATGAGTTGGATATCCAGCCAGAAAAGAAAAAAGGTATTCTAGTTCACATGCTCTTTTATGACTATTACATTATTAGGTTGAATGGTGAGCATAATAAGAAGTGGTAACTAATACTGTTGTTCTCATTTTTTTAAAAAAATGTTACAAAGAGAATTTTACTCTGTTCTTCAAGTTAGTATGGTGAATAGTTTACAGAAACAGCTGTCTAAAGAAGTGAAAAAGAATTCAAACAAAAACAATAGCATAAAAATTTTAAATAGCAGCAACAGTGTAATTATAAAATCTGACAGTTCCCACTTTCTTAAAAGAAAACTAGAATATCCAAGTCTTCAAGGGTTCAAAAAAATAGTCAAGGATACAGAGAGCTGACCATGGTCCCATAGATTTTTTTTTTTTTTTTTGCCTTTGAGTTGGTGTTGACTCCTGGCGACTTTCTGGACTAGTCCCTACAATTTTCTTGGCAAGGTTTTTTGCAGGTGGTTTGCCCTTGCCTCCTTCCTAGGGCTGAGGGAGAGTGACTGGCCCAAACTCACCCAGCTGGCTTTGCGCCTAAGGCAGGACTAGAACTCTTGCTCTCCTGGTTTCTAGCCTAATGCCTAACTAGTACCCCCAAGTAGTTCTACAAGGCTAGAATTTTAACATAGTGACTTAGATTTTTCCCATTGAAACCCTTTTGCAGGAGTAGAGCTCACAATTGTACTGACATTTTTCCCCCATTAATTTCACCCTGCAAAAAATGGCAACTGTTCCCGAACACCTGATAACGGCCATCCGCACAATTCTCTAGATGCAATGATTACAGCTGTTTTCTGGGACTGTTCTTCAAATCTTAAATGGCTGTCTTTATTTCAAAAACACTTAATGCCATGATTTCTATTATTTTGCATTTTCAGCAATGGGGAAAGGGAAGCAGGGATATCACCTGCTAGCTAAATAAAGAAGTACAAACATAGCTTAACCTAAAGAGCAGCCAGTATTCAGGCCCCCATCCCTCCATCCCTCATCCCTTTGCATAATTTCCAGGAACATATGCATACTTTGTAAATGCTTCACCCAACATAAAAGAGAGAATAAACATGCAGTAAATTGCCACCAGAGTGCCAGTTGTGGCACAGTGAATTGGAGGGAATAATCACTCCATTTGGATCAACTATTCTTGGCTATGGACAAAGATGACCCTGGGCTAGTTCTGACCATGTCTTGGCTTTGTGTCTCTGCCTGTGCCTGCAGAGGCACACTGTCTGAGCTGGAGATAGTAAGGCATCTTGGGGTCTTCAGTGATGGTACCATTTCCCTATTCCTCTACCTTTTCAATAGTCTCTCTGTGAATTTATTCAGCTGGGAAAGGAAACCAATCAGCCAAACTGCAAATACTTTTCCTTTTAAATTTTGCATGCAGGAGGTAAATAAGTGTTTCCATGGTGACTTTGTAGTAAAAAAGGGGCATTGCCCCCTGTTCTAACAACATAAAAAGTTGAGACCACTTGAGTGCAAAAGTGTCCAGTGTCTGATTGGATCCATATCAAAAGAGTTTCAATTAAGGATGTGATAGCAACTCTGTTGCAAATCCCTGCTCTAGAATAGCATCCTATCCTTCAGTGCATGGAGACTTAAACTAAAGCACCCTTAATTAGACACAGTTAATTGGGTTGTTTCCCCTTCACAGACACCCCAGTGATTATAGCAGGCAAATGAATATGCTCTTAAGTACTTAGCATTGATGTATTTAACTCTCTTTGCTATATTTGGTCACATGTAGTGATGCCCACTCATAGCTCAGTGTAATTTCAGTCTCTGAGAAGACTGACAGCTACGTCATCTTGTTTGTGAGTGAGAGAAAAGAGACCAAGGTGGTGATGATGATGAACTGGCTTACAAAATATTTTGAGACTCTATTGACTGAACACAAGGTTAAAATCTTGATTTAGGAATCAGGTTAGGAATTGTTCTTGTATAAGAAAAGACATTTTTTATTTTATGATGGATCTGAAACAGACCACTCCCCATTTTCCGTGATTCTGGCCCACAGAAATTGGGAAGCATCTGCTGTTTGTGACTCTAGCTGGGAGCAGCAGAGTCTTGACTGCATGGAAAAGGTTCAGAAGAGGCTTAGCCGTGATAGGATCATTGGAGCAAGTGTAAGAGATAAAGCTGCCATTGCTAGGGTAAGCGAGCCAGGTAAGAGCAGCTTAGGTGGGAAAACAAACCTCTGAAGAGTTGTGAAATGGGAGGAGCAAAGCAACAGTTGGGAATACACATTCTCCAGATGTGCTGCACATTCTTTTCTTTGAGCTGGTGGCCTTTGCTGCATTATACGTCAGTGAACTTAGTAAGTTAACATCTGTGTGAGATATGTTTCTTCTGTCTGCCTGTAGTTGACACACAGGATGGCATGATTTGATATGAATAACTTGACTGAGCCATTTATCAAAGCAAATCTATGAGAGAGAGAGAGAGAGAGAGAGAGAGAGAGAGAGAGAGAGAGGCAGGCAGGCAGGCAGGCAGGCAGGCAGACAGACAGACAGACAGACAGACAGACAGACAGACATATCATGGCATCTTTATCTACCAGTTTGGAAGAGCTCTGCTACTTTGCTTTGCCTCCTTCTCTGCCCCTTCAGTGGTCTTCTGCATCTGTGCAGTCCCAAACGTTATGTGCCTTGAAGCTCTGTGAGGAAAAATGTGTCACCCCTGATGTTTCACTTTGAATGCCAAGGCACATAGTATCACCTCTGAAGTACAAAGTAATGTGCCAAGTTAGATCAAAGCCAAAACCTTGGTAGGAGGAGTTACAATATAGGCAGCCAGGTTGTTCAGGGTTGATTTAATATGAGTTTTGTGAATCCATTATTCATAAAATACTGGATACATATTTGGAAATGCAGGTTTTATGGTTATTGTTATGATTTGATATGGATTGGTTCATGCTTTATATTGTCCTGTTTTATCTCCTTATCGACATAAACTCAGATATTGCTTTGGGCATGATTTACAATAGCAGGTGTCATGCCAGTACACTTTTATTTGTCTCTGCAACATTTGTACCCTTCCTTCAATGGATGAGCCCTCCACACCTCTGGATTATTTTTGGTTATATTCCTATGAGCTAAACAGCAACATGACCAAGAGTCTGGGCCTTCTACATCCAGCTGTTTCTTAGCACAGTGTGAATCCCCATCTCTAGATTGGGTTTCCCAGCTTCCACCACTCCCCATTAACTGAGCCATCCATTAAGCCAGAACACTGCTGATGCTGCCTCTTAGAGCTGCATTAGCAATGTGCTCTCCTGTTGTGATTAATGATTTTACAGTGACTAATGATTACCCAATTATTGTAAAGTGTTGCTCGCTTTCCCCTGGGCTGTGCTAATTAGCCTCATAGACCAAGGATCTTGTATGGAGTTTTTGGGTCTTTTTAATCCTCTTAGTGGCCCCCCATCCCACCCTCTGGTAAGTACCACATGGGTAGCATGAATTTCCCATCCTGCCCTGCTAAGTAGATGGAAATGCATCTTGGAACTAGTGTAGAACATAGCTTGAATTGCACATTTGTTTTCCACAACAGGCAAGCTGTCCTTAGCAAATTACCTGAGGCACTGGTTTCCTCTTTCTTTAGCAGCAGAGCAGAGTCCACGATGGCTTGGAGCCCTGAATTCTGAGCTTAAGTCATTGCTGCTCTACTCCTGCACATCCAGTTTTACCTTTCTTCCTGTACTTTGGGCTGGAAGGGCAAACTGGCAGCATCCTTGTCAGTTTCACACAGGAAAGGAAAGGAAAGGAAAGGAAAGGAAAGGAAAGGAAAGGAAAGGAAAGGAAAGGAAAGGAAAGGAAAGGAAAGGAAAGGAAAGGAAAGGAAAGGAATTCACCTTTCATTGGTCCAGTGGTAAACCTGTTGAAGAAAAAGAAAGTCCAGTGGTTTACTGATCCTCTTTAACCAGCTATGATTTGCCCTAACCAGTCATTATTTGCACATGTAGATCAGAATGGCTGAACTGCTGCTTTGCTTGCTGGAGATACAGAAAGAGCTCATTTAATGCCCGAGGGCTTCCTGACAAAGCACAGCTGGAATCAGGTTTTACATAGGCATGTTCCTCTCAGACATGCTGAAGATGGCCATGGAGGGCAGCAACCAGTGACCAGGAGCATGCCCTAATAGGAGCACAGAGGTTGCCTAGATTGAATTAAAGGATAGCAGAGAAACTGTATAGCCAGGCTCATGCCACCACAAGTTGGAAAACACCAGCTACGAAGTTGAGTAGGAAATTGAAGCTGCCTCCATGTTGGGATAGGAACAAGCTGATGACGTTGTCTGTTCAAGCTCCCTCAGTGCAACTGTTGAAGTGTGCAGAAAAGTCCATGTACACCAATGCCTAGGGCAGAACTAATTCCTGCACAGCTTTCCTTGATCTCTGAAGATTTGGCAGCCTTAGTAGAATGCAATGAATGAGTTGGTTCATACAATCTTACTGATGTCTTCCTGCTAGGTGTACAGGGAGGCCAAGGAAATGTATAGTGCAGCTTTTCCTTACCTGGCACTTTGCAGATATGTTGGGCCACAACTCCCATCACCCCGACATGTCTAGAAGACACCTGGTTGTGGAATATTTGAAGAAATATTGGTACTTTTGTTTGCTATGAGGACTCTAAAATCTCAGGGAGAAACTTCACAGATAGAAATGGCTCTCGTCTACAAGAAGAAGAGATGTGCTAGCGAATGTATTCTTTCTACCCTTCTCATACAAAAAGAACATGATGGAGCAAGGCTTATATATTTACCTCTTTCTGGGAAACAAGGCAGAAGGAAGGACACAATGATGGTGGCTCCATGCTTCTTGTGATAATTAAACTTTTCCTCCAGCTCCTCAGTGGATGCGAAATGCTTTAGCCTTGCGTTATTCTGAGTCCTGCAGCCTGCATGAGCTAAGCCATAGGGTTTGTAGTTAACTCTCATAGATCCTTGGTGGTTCACCTAATAGAAGAAGGTTTAGCTCAGTGGTAGCATATGAGAGACTCAGCCTACATTTTATTTTCTATAATGGGATTATTCTAAAGATCTCTATAGTGGTTTGCTTTGGTTTCCTAGTACTTAGTATACAAAAATGCTAACTTGGTCAGTGCATTTCCTCTCTTGATGGTATTGTATTCTGATGGTTATTTTACATATAAGTTTATAGAACACGGAAGAAATCATTATAGTCTGTACAGTCTAGCTAAAGCTTTAAAAGATACACCATTAGAATGGAAAGGTCCATTCTTCCTTAAACCCCCCACCCCAGCCCAGTGTGTTAAGGTAAACATTCTTGAGTATTTGCCTTAAAGGTGATCAGCTGTTCTACTCTTACCAAACACACTATTTTTCAAATGTTCACTTTAGGCAAGATTATGTAATATGTAAAACTGTACGCTCTTTTAGATTATATTTAGCAACTGTACCTTAGCTCTCCCTAGTAAGAGAGAGAGATTCTTTATTGTGATTGATTCCCAGTCCATAAAACTTATTGCATGCATAAAACTAATATTAATTAATGAGTTAATTAAGTAACTGTATCCATCATACTGCTATGCATCTTGCATATTATGTGACAACATTTGACCACACTTAAAGAAATACAGTCATTTGAGTCTGAAAGGAAGGGTCTTAAATAAAACTGATCACAGTGACCAGAAAATTGAGTTAAATGTGGGGTTAACAGCTCATGACAAGTATCAGCAAAAAGCAAACAGTATAATAAATCATGTTTGGTGGTTTCGGTGGTTCTTTCTCTGCATGGGCATAGTCTGGATTTGAATGGGATGCCTTTATATCTCCCTTCTAAAATCACTAATGTGAGTATGTTGAATCATGCCAAAGGCCCTCCTTAGTTTGGGGACAATAATTTGGTTTGGTTTATCAGGCAGATCTAAAAGGCATGCAAAAACTATTTAGAAATATGTCATTAGAGAGAGACCTTTAGCTTTCACTGCTTATAGTGATTCCCCAATCAGTGCTCCCTTACCCTTTCTCCTGTGGTTCTCCAGTTGTCCTCTCTGACTGCTACTTCTTTAAGTGTTCTGTCTTCTCAGTCCCTTCCTTGAAATAATCTGCATAGCATAACATTGTCGGAATGAAATTATGACCACTATTTGCATAAGCTTTTGCACAGGCTAATTCCCTCATTATATGGGTGTCCAGCTTATATTTGCAAGAGTGCAGACTTGTTATTGTTCAAGATGAACATTTAAGTCACTATTAATCTAAAAGATAATTTTACACAAGAAGGAAATTCCTTCTAAAATACTAAGTCTTGCATTTGTTTTTATTCACAGCGTTTTAGTTCTTGGCAGGCATCTATCACTATTTGGGCTCTAAAACAAAAGTTTTCTTTCTTCTAGAAGTTCTTTTTTCCAAAATGCATCAGTGCAAATGTTCTTAGGTACTGGAGGTCACCATTGATGAAAGGCAGCAAATACTGATCTTCTTTTTCTTGGCACTTCATGAATTTTGTTTTCTCCTGTTCATTTTTAGTTAGAGCTCCATCTGTCTGTGCCCATCTGTCTCTCTCTGTCATTATTGCAGGTAGATGAGGTGAGAGAATCTAAGATCTCCCCTCTCACATCTGACACAGAGGAACTCTCCATCTTCATATTGGACATATTAGAATGTTCTTTCATAACCCTTCACCATACACACCCTTAAAAGCTTTTTACAGCATTCCAGCCAGCTCCATAAAGCTCCATCTCAGTATCCCTACTTTAGACCTAGAGAAAACCCTTGAAGATACTCATTTGACTACAAAATAGTTAAATGGCACATATATAGAGAGAGACCAAGTGGAGACCAGATTCTGCAGATCTCAATACTGCAGAAGCTGAATGGGGGCATGTTAAACAATGTAAACATTCTGTCACCCTGGTTTCCACCTTAAATTGTGCATGCAAAGCAAACAATAGGACTATGATAATTCCCAGTGGCAATCTTGTGAGTAATGAGCTACTGCCTTGTTCTAAGCAGAATTTAATCTGATCTGTAAGCCTCATATCTCTCTCTTACTTCTTTCAAAATGGGGGAGTTTTTCTACTGAAAGGGGAAGATTTAACCATTGCTCTCTTTTCCACTGCTCAGAGTTGGCATCCTTGGTAGAAACTGACTGGCTTACGTCCATAAAATTAGTATTGGAAGATCAAGCCAACATTTCTCTTCTCATGATGGGAAAGATTCTAAACCTGAAGACACCTGACTGAGCAGGATTGATAAAGCAAAAGCAAACGGCTCTTTGGTAGGAAAGTGTTTAATCTCCACATGGGGAATTAGTAGCTGGGAGTATATTATACCTACATTTTCTTCATGCCCAAATCCATAATCATTCAAAACAATAGACTGGGTTATTCCTTGGGCTGGAGTTTTGCTGTTCTGCAGGATCAGTCCCCAAGGAGGACCCCAAGTTTCTCTTCTATGGCTTGGTTTTCAGTCACACTCAGTGCCTTCTGAAGCACCTTTTTCAAAAGACTTACACAGACATACAAATGAATCTGTTAAAAAAATAATCCTAAAAGCTGGTTCAGTATTTTAGGTTTTCCCCATACACTAATTTATTGAACCATTGACTTCAAGAGGCCAAAAATGGGAGTGGGGGAAGAATAGGACAATTACATTAAGGCAGGACCCTGGGAGAAAAGAGTGAATGTGTTGGGAGTGAAATGAATGTCCTACCCTGAGATCTCCAAGAGCTTTAAATAGGATCTAGACAGGATATTTATATGGAGGAGGGACTGGGAATGATAGGCTTATGCCCCCTTTCCTTGGGCAAGATGAAGAGTGCCATGGACAATGGCTGAATTGGATTAGTGCCTGCTTTGTGATTTGAGGTATCATTTTAGTCTTCTGTTACAGTATTGTAATGGTGTGGATGGGAAAATGTCTATGGATGGTATGCATTTGATAATGACACTTTAGGAATAGTGTTTCAGAGAAAGGAGAAAAGGAAGGAAGGAAGGAAGGAAGGAAGGAAGGAAGGAAGGAAGGAAGGAAGGAAGGCAGGCAGGCAGGCAGGCAGGCAGGCAGGCAGGCAGGCAGGCAATGGTTCAATCTTGATTCTGTTCTGTTCTGTTCTATTCATATGGCTGCCCATCTTGCTGTCACTGTCACAAGTCTGGGTGGCTAACAATAAAAACACATAAAACAGCAACAAAAAACCAACCAGTATATAAAATCTATACTGACCACTGATAACTTCCATCATTTGACTTGAAGCTGTGGGATTTGAAGAGTGCATGATTCTATCTGTGATTCAAGGGCAAACCAAGTCACTTCAAGTTGCTTTGAGATTCAACATGAAATCGTTTGTGCTTATAATGGAGAAGCCTCAGAATGGCAGAATGGGATGAAAATAGCAGCAATAGAGGACCCTTTAGAGAACTTTAACCAAACTTTCAAGAACTGCTTTAAAAGTATTCTACTTTGCCACTTGCTTTTCTGGGGCACTGTGGTCGCCATGATACAGCGTTGCCCAATTTGATGCAAGGGAGCTGTTTGGTTACTTTTGTCTTGACAAGGGGATTCACTCTTCTCACACAGGCCAGTTATTTTATATAGTATGCAAAGTCTAGGGATGGAGAAAGAAAGAAGTCCTTGCATCAATCAGTATGGCTAAGATTAAATAACAGAGGTGTGTGAATCAGCTCAAATTCAAATTATCAGATTTGATGACCAAAATCAGTTCACAAAATTGAGATGATTCATTTCAATACTTTGATCTGAAGCATTGAATCAGACCAATTTGATTTTCTGAGCTGATTTGAAACAAGTGCCTTTGTGCCCTTCTGAATTGTTAAATTAATTTGCCTATCCAATTCATAAAGTCAATTCAATTAAGAATGAATTTCTCCAAAATGAATTTCTTAATTAAAGCTTTGAACGGCCCTACTGGTTTGAACCAGCAGTTTTGACCCCAAAACAAACAGAATGAGACAAATGTACCTTTGTTCCTTTTCCTCTATGCCAGTGTTGTCCAAACTTGGCCACTTTAAGATGAGTGGACTTCAACTCCCAGAATTCCCCAGCCAGCATGGCTGGCTGGGGAATTCTGGGAGTTGAAGTCCACTCATCTTAAAGTGGCCAAGTTTGGACAACACTGCTCTATGCCCTTTACACCACTGTTACCCTAACAGAGTTCCAGATGTGTTGGATTATACATAATTGCCAACCAGGGTGGCCTTTGGGGGAATACAAATTATGAGAATTTTAGTGCAGCGTATCTTAACAGCATGAATTTGAAGAAAGGTTGCTGTAACTCCACAGACAGAACAAAGAAGAAGAAAAGTGTTTTTGTAATGTGATTTTTTTTTTAAAAAATGGGGTGTTTATTGCTGAGGATGTATATTAGGGCCTTCATAAGGAGAGTTGTTTGGCTTATTTACTATCTAGCAAAAGGAGGTTTCAGTTGCTAATTTTCTTCCTTGAGGAAGCTTACAACAGCAATCTAAAAAGCAGCAAAATAATGCTTTGGAGTATCTCAGCCCAAGTTCTAGAGGCTGTTATCTCAATGGTTCAATCCATTATCTGGATGAGTATCATGTTATTTTTTATTTTTTGCCCTTGCCCCTAAGACAGGAGTTGGTGGTTCTCATTAATAAATTGGTGATAAATGGAGCTCACACCCAAAGGGGGAAAAATGACAGGATAATTTTTTTGTTTTAACACCCATTGAAAATCTTGCCTCCCTTCCCCTCCCCGGTGTCCTCACCCAACAATTCGATATTTCAAAGGAACCCAGTGGATGTTTTTCCCGTTGCATGGAGACAGGAAGGCACACGGTCCAAAAAGCAGGTCTTTCAGTCTTTCCTAAAGCAGCAAGATAAAGCAGCCCTTGGACATGTAGCTTGGGGATTGTGTGCACATGGTGTATACTAGAAATCTTGATTCAGTGCTCACATTCTTCTCTTGAGAGACTCAGCAGACCGGGAGCTTGCCAACCCAGGCAGCTCTGTTTCTCCGTAAACAGTCACAGAGCTTCATGGGGATTTTGCTATTAAAAGACAAGTTGCCCAATATATTTGCTTAAAATGAATACAATAAAAGCAGTTGTACATCAGATTATTCAGCACCTGAACAATAGCAACGACAGCAACAAAACCAAACATGGTTGCTATTGCTCAGAAGCCTAACTAGAGATCTTCCCCAGTGTTTTAAATATTCTAATGGAACAAACTTGAAGAGCCTCCCTATCCACCCATCTCTCCTCTTTGGGTCCCATTTGTTTTAACAATATTTTATTGAAATTTTAAAGTTACAAAGTTAAACGTTAGAAATGAAAAAGAAAATTGGAAATACAAATTATAAAGAAAAGGAAAAGAAAAAGTGAGATAAAGTAAAAGAAAAAGAAAAAAGATATGAAAAATAGATAACTTCCAATCTATCTCTGGTCTTAGGAATAATAAGACTATCATAGGTGCTAGTTTTTAATATATTAAGTAGGAATAATTCTTTGTCAAAACATATCCCATTACATTTATAATCTAATCTTCAAATCCCCATGTAAGCTTCACCCGACCTGCATTTTGCGGATCCCATTTGTTAATCATAGTTCAGATGGAGGCGGGCGGTCCATAAGATCAGCCACTCACAGCTAGTGCTCTCCAAATAGGTTAGAATGAAACTGTAAACATTTCCAGTGACCATCATTCAAAACCAGGCTGGTTGAGTATTTTGGGACTTGGAAGTTTGCTGCATCTGGAGGGCATCAAAAGTGGTCCATGAACATATCAATGAGGAAGCAAGACTACTAAAGAAATGGATGTTCTTTGAAAGTGTCCGTTTGATAGCAAAGGGTATGGCAGCAAAGTAGCTGTGGAAGTTGTTCAGAAATGGAAGCTACTGCTCAGTGGCCTGGTTAAAATTTGAGGTGAAACAATAGTTATGTAAATGAGGCTGAAGCTTGAAGATCCTCCTCTTTCCTATCTATTCCTGTGGTTGTTAGGGGAGGAAAGTGGAATATATAGAACTGAAATTAGTTTAAATCAGGGATAAACAAATTGATAATATTCAGATGTTTTGGCTTAAATCTCCCATTACCTCTGACCACTACTTACTGACCAAAGAATTAGAGGAAACTAACTACCCTCTTTTATGGAAGGTAGAGATCTTTGTGGGCTGGAAATCACATTTGAAATATTGTTATCCAGTGCCTACCATTGCAAAAGCTGAAGCTGACAAGGCAGGAAACAGGGGTTCCCAAGCTAGATAGAATTGTTAGGTAAACATATGAACAACCACCCATGGGCATCAAATTAACAGCCAAGCACAGTATCTTTTCATTTCAATCTGAGAATTAAACTCTGGAGCATAGATATATAAAGACTCTTAATTTTTTTGCTCCTCAACAGGCAGTCTGTTATTGTATTAAGACTTCATTCTTGTCTGCAATAAAGTTTCTAATTTTGCTGAGTCATCTCTGAGAATCTTCTGAGTAAGAGATTAAGAGTCAGGAGAGATGTGATTCACTGGTGAATCCTGGTGTAAAGCCAGACTACCAAGGAGAACATTCATTCATTCATTCATTCATTCATTCATTCATTCAAGCATATCCACTTACAAAATACTTATTTATCCAAAGGCAACAAGTGAGATTGTCCCTTACTATCCCATTTATCTCCCCAAGATACTTTGTTGTTTGTGGCACGAGTAGACACTTCCAAAGAAAGCTGTAGGTTGAACTACCCATTATTTTTATTTTCTAAAAATGTCTTTGGGAGCCTAAGTGGGATTCCATGACATCCTTGGAAATGAAAACCAAGTCAGCCTTTGCAGCCTTTGAGCTTTCCAGTTCAATTTTTTTATTGTTTATGGAATGCATCATTTGTGATGTGAGTAATGATCAGTTAGGGGTCTGCAACACCTCTGCCAAAATACAATTAATTTAAAAAAGATACTGGCCATGTGATTAGACTGATTCTGCTTTGCACTGGCTGAGACTCCACTAGAAATCCAGTGAGGTCACTGTTTTGGTGGCCAGGTACTGTTAAAACGAATCATTGGAGGTGACGTAACAAATGAGAGGACAGGATTTTGGCATATAAGCCAAACTGTTCAGAATCATGTCTTCTTTGTCTGCAGGAACTAAGGAGTTTGCACAGTATGTGAGCAACATTCATAATAACAAGGTAGAATGACGTGTCTGTGGCTGTTTTGGTTTCTTTTCTTTCTTTTTTTCCTATAATTTTCATTGATTTTTTTTACATGAATAAAAAACATGAAAGAATATAAAACAGAAAGTTAAGAAAAAAGATGAACCGAAACGTGCAGAAAAGAAAAAAGAAAAATATATTAGAAAAAAGAAGCAGCTTCTGATCTTAATTACAGCAGTTACAAACAAGCTTATTTTCTGTCCTCCCCCTTTAAAATTTCATATGTATTTCCCCTCTCCCGTACTCAACCCTTTTTAATTAACAGAAGCAAAGATCACCCAGTTCATTCTTAACCATTGTCAGCAAAAAGTCCATAAAGTGTTTTCAATCTTTTATGAAAGTATTTATTATTTTACCCCTGATCAAACAAATCTATTTTGTATTCTTTCCTCGTAGGCAAGTTTCTAATAGATGTTTCTTTGGGCAAAATTAACTTGGTATTGAACTATTGTTATATGGTTGTTTTGGTTGCATTGCCTTTGCAATTCTCTGATTGTCTGGCATCCTAAACTTATAGTTGCTTTTGGGACTCTGCCACTTAGAGAAGTACAAGCTGGTTGATCACCATTTTCTTATTAACATCTATCAAATAGGGCTCCCTTAATTTCCCACATTTAGAAGTGAGGGCTAAGAGGTATTAATTTACAATAGCACCACTCACACTTGAGGGGGTATCACCAGACCTAGAGAATTCCCAAATTTGAAGAAGTGCAAAAATATTAGGGGGGAACCACACAAGGGTCCATTTAAATCTGAGCTCGCTTAGGGTCCATTGAATACTAGCAGTGAGTATTCTCTTCTACAATGTTTTGTTGCAGATCCCCTTGTAAAATCTAAAACTTGATACCCATGACTTTTTTGTTCATGGAAGTAGCACTGTGTCATTGTAAAGAGAATGTGGGGCAAACTGGGACTGGTATTTAAACCTCAAAACGACCAGCACCTCTGAAGAGTTCTGTGGAATATGTCAGGGAAGGCTTTCATGGCCAGTGGTGATAAGCTTCCAGGCTAATATGCTGTGTTCTAATTAGTTGGTCTCCTAACATTTCGCCAGCAACTGTGGCTGGTATCTTCAGAGGTGAAAGTGGTCTGCTCTGTAGTGCACTTCTTGGCAGCTCACGGGGAACTGAGCAGGAAGTGACTGGGCTCTTGTGTTTGTAAGAAACTAATTTTTAATTGGACCATGTCCTTGGAATTCTAGAAGGCCAATTTCTGACTGGTTTTTCATCCAGGTGAATTTGTAATAGGTCCAATTTGAAGAAGTTCCAAAGTCTTCAGGCAGATTCTTTTTCTCATCTTTCTTTCTATTTTCTGTAACCAAATGGCTGTGCACTGATGTGGAATTTGCATAAGAGCTAGGTAGGTAATGAGTTACTTGCTCAAGACATCTGGCAAAGGACTGTTGCATGTGCTCACAGTTTATATAGCTCATCTACTTCCTGGTGGTCTTCTTCCTGGCAATGTCCAAACATCTGAAGATGGTTTTGAATGGGACTCATTGGTCCCATAGCTCTGGGTAGAATCTTTTTGAAACTGGAAGCTACCTTGCACCTGTCATACAGCAGTTCTGTGGCTTGTGTTTCAGATCCATTCAGAGCATGTTTGTCATGAATCCCTGGTGTGGGATATGATCTCAAAAGTAGGGCAGAGCTGTGCAGACCTTCAAAAGGGCACCTTGGTTCAATAAAGGCTGAAGCAAAACACCCCCAAAGCTGCTTCACAAGGCAACACAATCCCTTGTTTCCAGTGCAAGTGAAGAATGCAATCACTTCACTAAGAAGTGATTGCATTCTTCATGTAGTATGTCTCCTGAGTCCCCTTTTGATGAGGGGGGCACTAGTGTCCCTAAATGTTCCCTGAATATTGCAACAGGAAATTAGAAACCCAGGTTTATCGGAAGACAACCCACACCAATCAAGTACTCCACTACCAAAGCAACAACCCGACCTCCCACAAGAGGAGCTGTGTAAGAACATTATTCAAGCGAGCTCAAACGCATTGCAGCAACCCCGAACAACAGAAAAAGGTAAAAGACCACCTATACAACATCTTCCAACAAAATGGATACCCACATAATTTTATCAAAGTGCCTGACCACTCTACCTACTACAACACAACCCACACAAGCCATGAAAAGGATCACACTGCCATACATCAGAAACATCTCAGAAACCACCAACAGATTATTACAACCATATGGCATCTCTGTAGCACATAAACCAACAAAATCACTCCAAAATATCCTAAGTAAACCAAAAGACCCAGATGCCCAAGAAGAAAAAACAGGAGTCATCTACAACATACACTGTAAGGACTGTAACAAACACTACGCAGGACAAACAGGCAGAAGACTAGCAGAACGCATCCATGAGCACCAAGGAGCAGTCAGAAGACATGATGAAAATTCCTTAATTGCACAACACATGGACAGACTCAACCACAGTTTTAACTGGGAAACTGTCAGCATTTTAGACCAAGCCAAATCCAAATATGCAAGAGAATTCTTGGAAGCCTGGTATTCAGACAAGGCAGCAATTAACAGACACATAGAGATAAACAGTATCTACATACTGTTCAAAAGAGACAAAAGACCAGAAGATTGCCTCACCAGCATTCAATCACCAGCAATCACCTCCAGCAATCATCACCCAGATAAGCAAAGGTCACCACCAGGCACACAATCAAGCAGTCAATCAATAAACTACCAGAAGAGCAAAACAGAACCCGAACCCCCACCCCCACCAGCACTGGCAAAGCAGGCCACAGCAGATAAATAGAGAGCAAACCTCATCCCATTTTAGCCCTGAAGATGTTACCTAGCCAGGTAATGAAACGTTTGCAAGAAAAGAACCAAGCTCAGAGAACCCCAAGGACTCCAAGAGGAAAAGAGCTCAAAACAAGGATGCTGTTTTTGCAGCGATTGCATGTCCAACTCTTATGGATCAGAGCAACCAGTCACAAAGGTGTTACGATTGATCGTTCTTACCTTCATTCCTTTGTTCCCGTATTGCCTTCCCGTGTTCCCTTCATGAGGACTAAGCAGGATGTGATTCTGTCATACCTAAAAGAGGAAATGAGGATATCTTGGTTTTTAAACTTCGACCGCTATCACTGGATCATTTCCCAGCCAGCCTCTAGTGTTCCAGTCTCAGGCAAGATGGCATTTCAGCTTTAGCTTAAGAGAATTTTTAAAAATATATTTCAATATGGCTTCAAGACTGATTGGGAGCTGGAGAGTGCTTGGCTTTCCTTAATAGATGATTATACCCTAGAAACTGGACAGAGGACATGAGTCTCTGCTGATTATGCTAGACCTCATTGCCATTGGCCATAGTAACTTTCTGGCACGACTGGCTAGCATGAGATTTGGAGGAACTGTTTGATTTTGGCTTAGTGTGCTATTATAAAACTCATCTTTGCAGTTCATGATGTACAATTTCACATGTTGTTCAAATACAGATAGTTGTTATTTATTCTGTAACTATGGTTTAATAAACCATTAGATTTGCCTATCCTTCTTGCCTTCCAGAAGGCCATTAAGACCTGGCTTTTCCCTCAGGATGGGAGGTGTGCCCAGCATTTTTTTTTTTGTGTGTTTTTCTTGAGAGGTTAATGTCATGGCACTGGTAATGGGTTAGAGTTCTAATCTTGCATTTTTATTATTTATGTATTTGTCTGTTAGCTGCCTAGGGTAACAAACAAAATATAGGTGGCCATATGCATTTTTCAAATAAAGAAATAGGTTAGTTAAATAAATGGGTTGGTGTGAGTTTAGCTAGTGTCGAAGCATAATCCAGACAAGACAGAAATACATATGGTCAATTGAAAAGAAATCAAGATCTGCTTCTTTTGAACACTCAGGTCCACATTTCTGGCATTCTTCTGGATTCAGTTGTAAAATTAAATGTCCAGGGTTTGGAGGTAGTCGGGATGGTATTTGCATAGGTGAGATTGGTGTGCCACCATGCCCTTTTCTGAAAATCTTAGACTTGGCCATAATGACCTCTGTTTTGGCTGCATCTTATTTGGACAGTGCATTGTGGACCTGTCTTCGAAAAATACCAAAACCTATTGGTTTAAGATGCTGCTGCCAGTCAACGGAGTTGGAGCTTGTTCTAGAGAAAGTGAGACTGCCATATCACAAGTGTTCCTCAGAGGTCAATCTGTCACCTGAAATGGTTCAAAGGTCTAGGTTTGACCAGTCAAACCTGACATGGCTAAGACTAGGCTTTTTGAAAGACCACCTTCTCCCATAGGACCCCACTCAGATTTTAAATTTAGAAGGAGAGGTGTTTCTCCAGGTCTCTGCATCTCTGGAAGCATAGAGAGGGCCTTCTCAGTGGCCACGCTTGCTCCAACTGACAACTTTCTGCAAGCAACCGGACACTATTCACACAGATTACTAGTCCTTAAGTAGACGTGGCAATTGCTGAAATAAGTTTTAACAGGTGGTGGCTGTTTATTTCTTGTTTCCATTGAATGGAGTTTATAACCAATGGGCTTTTATTTGATGATGCTCTTGTTTCTTGGTTTGCATTTTCTTTAATGGCCATTCGAAAAGTGGAAAGATGAGATAGTAATTTAATAATGAATAAACAATGCGCTGTTGTTATCCTGTTTCCATTTTCCAGCAACTGGTATTCAGTGTCATAGTGCCTCTGAATTGGGAGGGTATATGCTCCATAAATCTATTCTGCTCCCTTTTAAAGCCATTCTGCACAAGGAGCCATCACTGCATCACATGCTAGCTAATAAATTAATGGCTAGTGAACTATCTGGGTTCCTAGACTGAAATTGCCCCCAAGGTGATCTTGTATATTTAATGCTTCAACTGATATTTGAACCAGACTCTGAACATATAGCACATACCATATACAGTACACATGCATACGGTATAGTGGTGGGGAGCAAAGTGCTGACTTTTACTGTTTTCCAAAATCCGATTTCATAATATGATTAGCTTTGTGTTACAAAGAACTATGCTTGCAAGCCTCTGGTAAATAAAAATAGTAGCAATTATATCAGGTCCAAACCTCTTTTATGACTTGCCCTTTAGGGCTTCCTATCTCAATTTCCAGTTGACTTCACTTGGAAGTATTCAGCATCTCTGTCTGGGGAAGAGGGAAATTGGGCATTAAGCTGAAAGAATTGGACTGATTTTCTCCTCCATTGTTAAACAAAGAAATGTTACACAGGAAAAGTGCCCTATTTTAAGGGAACATGGATTAAATAACCCTATATGAGACAAGAAAAGAAGAGAAGGGAGTGGAGTGGAGAATTGCCAGGCTTGAGATACTCCTGTATGTATAAATGCATCATGGAGGAAAATCTCTGTCCAGGATTGAGCTACTGTCATGTTGTGGAGTGTTTATGAACATTCCAAGTGTTTAGGGGAGAATATATATATAAAATAGAATACCTGGTTTTTGTGAGGGAAAAGAAAAATGGTGATTAGACTAGGAGTAGCATGGAGAGAAGGTGCAGTGTGCAGTAAACCAAGGATAGAAAAGTAGATTGGAACTAACTCCTGGCAGGTTAGGGAAATGGGTGACTAACTAGGCAGTATAGGATAGGAATTTAAGAGGAAGATAAGTGCTACATGAATGCCCTTGCATACCCCAAATCAATTTATGTGTTTGTTTATTGTATTGACACCATACCTCAATCACTTTGATCCTCAGCTATTTACATGATAGACAAGAATTTAAAACTTCCACAGTAGGTTTAAAAGCAAATAACAGTGACAGTAAAAAGTAACAACTCGAAAACTCAAGATGAATAAAACAAAAGATGGTCCCCAAACTAGTTCAAATGCTCTCTGGAACAGCTGGATCTTCACTATCTTCCTGGATGAAGTCAGGGATGGTGCCAGCTCTGCAGAGAGACTGTTCCAGAGAACCAGCATTGCCATGCAGAAATAGCGCCTCCTGCCTTCAGCTCCCAGATTTAACATCTGCCTGGAATCCAGGCCACTGGACAGCCCTATGAAGTTCATCTTGTTTGAAAAACCTGTAATCAGTTTGACCAAGATACTGCTGAAAAGAAAAGAAAAGAAAAGAAAAAAGAAAAGAAAAGGGGAACAATAAACTAATTTCTCAGGAAAGGAAGGGCTATATTCAGAGAGAAGAATCTCTGGGAGTTTTGGAAGGCATTGTAGGATTATGTTAGGGAGTCAGGTTGAGCCAGTGGATCAGACTGCATGATAGAAAAGCAAGAACAAGAACCTGGATAATCTGTAGGGATTTAGACAGGTCAGTCAGATTCAAGGGGAATGGACTATACTTCAGAATTCTTGATACAACAGATGTTGAAGTAGGTGTAACTTCTATGTTTTTCCTCCCCTACCCCATTATCCATTCCTTATCTCAGACCTTTGGTAAATGATCAGGACTCCAGAGACACATAGTGAAAGCATGTGAACAGTAGGGTTAAATATTAACAGTGTGTGAATTGAGCAAAATTCAGATTGAACTGTCAGTTCAGTTCAGAATAATTAGAAAAATTATCTAATCACTTCAGTTGTTAAGATCCAGTCAGATCAATTCCATGTGGATTTGAAGTTTAAAATGTGGTCGTTTTCTTGTGGTTGTGGGGAGAATTAGAATTCTTCAACAGAGAACCCAAATTCTGCTGCTACTGACAGCTGAGGTTGTGTCATGTAGACAGAAAACCAAACACTTTAAAGCATGCCCTGCTCAATCAACCACTCCTCTGAATTCTTGCCTGGTATTGCCTCTGCATTTAGGGTTGCCCCAGTGTTCATAGGATGTGCATATGACCCTAAAATAGAAACAAGGAAACTATGGCCCTCTCAACACTAGAAACACTATTAGCCTCTACCAACTGGCCATGCTGTCCTCAGAAGGTGGAGGATGTGCCTGGCTCAGGTGCTGGCTAAGCCCTGACCTTTCTATCTTGCATGGGAAAGAGGAAAGGCAATTTTGAGAGGGTGATTCAAATCCTCTCTGTGTTAGGGAATTGTGATAACTTTCACCAAACTGCTTCAAAGCCCTTGTCAAATCAGTCTTCCCCAATCTGGGCATACCTCTGAGGTATGGCTGTCAGTCCCAGAATTCCCCTTACAAAGACTCCATACTTTGAGAGAGTGCCTGGGCTGGGGAAGGCTAACTGTGCCAAAGCACAAACCTTCACACAAAAAGGTTAAGGTGGAGAAGTCATTTAGTGGTGGGACTGATGATTTGAGATTATAATGGCCAGCTTGGCCAAAGGCAAAGGATTTGGGGAGGTGCAATCCAAAACTTCCAGAGGGTGTCATACCATCTGCCCATGATTTACTAGATTACCCTCTCCCTTGTGATCAGGATCTGGATTCTCTTTTTTATGTAAGTGGCCCGGGAATTCCTGAGCCTAGGATATTGGACTCAGCCACTGTTGACTGGTTGTGTTTAATTGGGCAAGCTGGCTATAGTTGATGGGATCTGTCGGACAAAATCTCTAAATGCTTGTAGGAATCCTGCTACCACTTAAGTCAATAGTGTCAACTCTGTCTGGCAGCAGCTCACGGGAGAAATTAGCTGTGACTTTAAAATATTGCAGCCTTATAGCCTTTAAGAGAAGACTTGACCTGTCATGTTAGGCATGCAAGCCATGTGCTCTATCTTTGAGCCCTTCCTGCTTAAGATGCAGGCCCAGATGAACTGGCAGTGAGTGACGTCAGGAAGAATAGTGTCTCCCAGGAGATTTAAGCTGCTGATGTTAAATGGGAAATAAGACTGGGGATTCATTCTGTCTTTGCAAAGAGAGAAACATCTGACATTTTTGTCTCGGATTTGATTTACTCCATCTCAACTTAGTAAGAATCCTTGTCTCTTCTATTACATTCTACCTACTGTAAATTGTTACCAAAAACCAGATTTTCCATGAACAACTGTAGACCTGAGGAATGCTCAAGGACGTTGAAATACTCTCTACCAAATGTCACTACTTTTGTTTCTTACATTCTTAACAGGGTGGCCTAGTTTTTATATCTCATGTCATTAGCATGGCATTATAGTGAACCAGGCAAGGAACAGCAGCAAGAACATCCTCTCCCTGCCTCATGGAGGCTACAGTGGTTCTGACAGTGGAGTAAACAATCAAGGCAAATGCTACAACAGTTCTGACCCTGCTGAGGCCAGGAGCCTGCAGGTTTCACTTGTTCCTTAAAGACTGGATCGTATCAAGATGGATAAATACAATACGCCGCTTTGCATATCATAGAAAAGTAGTGCACGGTTAATTGGATTGTATTCATATTTTCATTATTTGGAGTGTTTTTCCCCCGGTTTTTTTATCTTCTGTTTTCCCAAGTCCATAGCATTGTTCCTAGTAGTTTAAAATAGAATGTTAAAGTTTTGATTTATTCTTGTTATTATTTACATTGTTTATAGAAATCAGTAGAATTATACATTAAAAGAGAGAGAGGGAGAGAGGGGGAGAGAGAGAGAGAAGTAGCTAGTGGTAATAGTATGAGGGACACAGCATGGATGAGTTTGAGGGACACAGCATGGATGAGTTTACAAGGAAATGTAGATGTTCCTAAGAGAGTGAGGAGGTAAGTGTTGCCTGTCTTGGTAATACAACATCTTTTGCAGCACTTAGCAGCTACACAGGGGGTCTCCACTTTGCTTTCTGTCTCACCCGTGAGCCAGTAAGGGAGCCAGACTGTTTTCCAAGTTAGTCATGCCCAGCCTTCTTCACACGCTGCCCATAAGAATCTAACAGCAACTGATGACTGCAAGGCTGGTTCACTTCCCCAGCAATGCAGCATGTCTGTATTGTGAATGTTTTCATGCCACTTCAATCATTTTGACTCTAAGCAGGTTACATGCAGCAACATACAATAATACAGGAATCATAAAAAATGTATCAAACAATACAAAGTCAATACCTTGGTAGAACCCCTGATGGACATCAGATTAGCCCCTTCCTTACTGGCCTTCTGGAAAGTGTTGAAGACTGAACTTTTTTAGAGAGCTTTATATGTGATACCATCTTTCATTTTCTCTTTTCTTTTCCCCTTGTTTTTATGTCCTGGAGAGCTGCTTTCAGGTTTTAATCAGACTGTGGCTGTTTCAACTTATTTTATATTCTACGTATATAGAATATAAAAATAAATTGCGGTGGTATTGTTTATATATATATATAATATTTTGTTTATATATATATATATATATATATATATATATATATATATATATATAATACAGCCAAATATTTTGTGCAATGCCCAGCTTTCTACTCTTGTTGCCTTTGTCAGCACTATCTGAAACCAACCTTGGAGATTTCCATTACCTGTCCTCCAATAAATGTGTACGTGTACGTGTATGTGTATATGTCTGTCTGTCTGTCTGTCTGTCTGTCTGTCTGTCTGTCTGTCTGTCTGTCTGTCTATCTATCTATCTATCTATCTATCTATCTATCTATCTATCTATCAGGTAATAATCCTGATGCACTAAACTTCAAATTCAAATTCAAATTTATTCTGTTGATTACTGGTTCCTGGCTGCACTGGATTCCCTACAATGTTGTCTATGTACATAACGCAAAGAGAATTTGTGGCACCCCAATTCAAATTTAGAAAGGCAACAGATGTGCAGCCCCTATTTTGTATTTTGTGATGAAACCTCTTCTCCTATGGATGGCATAGAGTGAGCTTTCCCATGGCTGGGAATCAGAGGATGAAAAATGAGAAGGTATAAATAGGTGTGCTTTGCATAACTTCTGCAAATAATACAAACGATCTTGGTGCAGATTTTCTTTATATGTTGATGGGACACCTGCCTGTTTTCTGCCACTTATCCTGCTGACTGCCACATGGTTTCTAGGGAGATGATTCTGATGGGCAATAAATTGCGGTGGTATTGTTTAGCAAACTGGTTAACCTCCTTTGTGGGACTCCTCAGTTTATGGGACAAAACAGAACTGGTGTCAAACATTATTAGATAACAGAAAGGACAGTGTGATGCTGTCTGTGACTTAAGAGTAACAGGCATTGAATTGTCAACATTAAGTCTTTCCTGACATGCATAATTGATGGTTGTACATCAAATTAATTTTCCCTGTCATAGCAGGAAGTGAAAAATACCAGTCAGGTCATCTAATTTGTATTGCTTAAGCAATCGTTGCAATGAGATATGGCTAATTCAGGTCAATGGTACAGATTAATTTTGTTGCGGCTTATCAGCTGCCATTGCATAGATTTAGCCAAGCCAGCTTGGATGCATCTGCACACAGGCAAGGAGATACACATATATAGCAATAAAATAAGTTCTCATCTGGATTTTGGTTGACTGGGGTTATCATGACACCATCAAGAAGAGAAAGCAAGACAAAATTAACTTGCCATGGCTGCTTTGGCTATGAGCTGAAGGACATCATTGCAAAAGGAATTCTTGGGCTTAGGTTGATATTAAGGTTTGGATGATCCATCAAGAACAACCTGCTACATTCCCAGTAGGATTTATTGATAGACTTTCTCAGAACCTGGAGCAGTCCGAATTCTTTTGGAGGTTGTTTGGCAAAATAGACTCCATACTGATTGCCGTGAACTTGGCATAATACAGGAAATCATAGAGATGAGGAGCATCAGTGCAGGAATCCTAATTAACATATTCTTAACAGATGGCTGTCTAGCTGATGCTTTAATATGTCCAGGGAAAGGGAGACCATCATCTATTGCATACATATGTGTGGTCTATTTTCCATTATGTTGATTGGCAGTGGGATCGCTTCTTTTTCTGTTCATAAACTTGTGTGTGTGCTGAATTCCTGGATCACATTTCTGTATGTCTTTCACTGAAAGGCAATTCTACACATGCAAGCTAGCAGTAAAGCATTGGACTCTGCTTCTCTTTGGCTAGAGTTCTTCCTAGAACTAGTCCAGCGACCCTCTTGAACTGGGATATCTGCTAAAACCCCCATCTGTCCAAGATAGTCACTTTGAATAGAACACCTAAGGAGAGCTTGCCTGCCTGATGTTGTTGACTGACACCACAGATGCAAAACACTCTAGCTGCTGTTATAGCTGCATGTAAACCCTCCTAGCATTTTATGTCAGCATTGTTATGACTAGAGGCCTATATACTAAGCTATCTAGGCCTGTATTTGGTTGAGCCTCAGGGCTCTCTTCAGGCAGAGAAGTTAATAGGGGTTCCAACAACACTGTGATGGCAATATTTTCTAATATAATAAAAATCAAAGCTTGCTAGTCAATGAAATAATGTCATTAGGGCTGGATTTTAAGACAGAAGTTCTAAGCCCCACTCACTGAAGTGAACGAGAGAGCCTTCGTATGCAGAAGAATTGGTTTTCAACATTGCAAATATGTAAATACACACTATCGGATAAGTAAGAACATTATGCTTGGAATCAAAAAATTATTTGGTGCACCATGAGAGGAACATGGTCCATCTGCTGCTGAATTTCAGACTCCAGGTCATGTTGCCATTTAAAGTTCTTGACTTCTGTAAATGATGTGAAGGATCTTGGGATGGAAAACCTTGGACTGTCACAAGGTTTGAATTTGAGAATTGTTATGCTCTGCTCTGCCCTGATTGTTCAAAGATAAGGAATGAAATCATATGCATGAGACTTTGTAGTAGTTCAAACTAAACACATCACATTATTTGTGAAAATTAGAATCTTTTAGACCACTGTGCAGGGAGTTGTTACATTTTATTCCATCATCACAATTATCAGCAAACAATAAATAGCCAGATGTTGGGCAGATTAACACATCTATGCATGTTTATAAAACTACATATTTATGGATAAATGTACTTTTGTGCAGCCCGTAAATGCTCCTTCCAAAAACATACTAGCCTTCTGGAGATAAAAGATCCTCTCAGTTACAGCCTCATCTCAGTTACAGCATTTCTAAACATGGTGCAAGGACAGGTCTTCCCTCCATGGGCAGATTAGTTAGTCTGTGTCCAGCACAGAAACTGATGGAGTACTCTATCCCTCCTCTGCCAAACAGCTGCTTCACTCACCTGTCTACAATACCTTATCACTTATGTTGACCAGGTGAGTGCCAAAATAGAAAGCTGCTATTGTATGGTTGGTAAAGCTTGGGAAACATGCGTGCTCCAGTTGTTTGCTATATCAATGTACTCCCCTTGGGAATTTTTCCAGTCTACCTTGGAGCTGACAGCTATAACGTCTAAGAAGGTGAAGGGTAAGACAATGTGGTCATCTACTTATACGACTGGCCCAATGCGCCTTGTCAGTCAGTTCTTTCATCTGGCACACCAGGTGAAGGGTTAATCCTCTAATGGCTCAATGGAAATACATAAATTAGCAACTGACCTGAATCTAATGCAAGCTGTATAAAGTAATCAATGACCCAATCTCTCTCTCTCTCTCTCTCTCTCTTTCTAGAGAGAGGGGGGGGGGGAGTTCTTAATTAGATTTCCCACCCCCATGCTTCTATTGAGGATGCTTGCAGCAAGATTAGAAGACTTAATTATATAATGTTTATTGGCATCCAGGCCCTTGGTAAATGTGCAGTTGAAATGGCTCAGCACAATCCATTCAGAATCTCAAATGATCAAGCATGAAACGGGGGTGGAGGGATAGGTGGGAGGCTTTTCCTGGCCAGGTGGTTTCCAGGAGAGCAGGTACACAGGGTACCTTCACCTGAAATAGCCCATCTTATTATCTGTGATCTTTAATATTGCTTCAATCTGCAGGGTTAAAATGTTTAAGGGCATCTTTAATTGGGCTTCTATAGTTATCTTGGCCATTTCAGCAAGAGCTGAGAATCCATATCAAATACAACCAAGCCAAAAGTTCATAATGAAGGAAATTAAATCTGAATGAGAGGGTTTTTTTAAGAGCACTTTCCTCCCATTTATTTTTTTTTCCATCGCTGTTATTATCCATTCAAGTGATTCTTGAGGTAGAAGCAATCATGCTATCCTCTGCTAATGGTTTCTTTCTGGGGGGGGCAAGGGTGGGAGAGGTAAAAATTCCTTCATATTCAGGAGACACTAGAATGAGGGCACAAGACAATGCCTCCTATCTCCTTTATTTCTTTTGATTTGACTTATTTTCAAAACCAGAACAAAACGAGGGTAGAAGTAGGAAACATCGTTTCTTGACAAAAGAAGTAACTTCGTAGGAATACCACATTGGGCACAAACAAGGACATGTATGTCACAAACTGTATGTTAGTCACTCTTGAAACTTGCACATTGGCTTAGTTCTAATTTGAGCAGTATTTCAGGACCCAGGGAAGCATGCTTGCTGTCAGAACTAGCAGTCAAAGCAACCAGAACTGGATTGCAAAGCAATCTGAACTGCTTCTGTCTAGCTTCAACATTTAGAAATTGATTTGGAGTTCTCTTGCCAGTATAATACTGTGGTTTTATTCAAATCAAACCCTAAAATAAATGTTCTTCTCAATAATGCATACATACATTTCCATACATATCACACAGTTCCCTTTTATATTATATAAAGCTCAGAAGAACAGGAAAAAACCCAGTAAGCAAAAGAAATTAAAGCAATATGAGACCAAAAAAAAAAAAAAAGGAAATATAACGGAATCTACTCTTCACCAACCCCATTCATTATATCTTTTTATAACTTTCTGTTCTTGCAAACCATCTAGCCTTCCATCACATCCATCATCAATTGGATTTTGTTCTTTAAACAACCGACCTCTCTCTTTTTCAGGATCTCATCAACTCCAACCAACCATGATTGTCTTTGTATTCCCCTTACTCTCAGACCATTTACTCTTCCTCCATGCATTCATTTTGTAAATTCAGTCTTGATTTGTTCTCTCTGTAACAGCAAAATGTATCAATATATGTCTTTCATGCTGTTCACTCACTTTTTTTCAATCCATCCATTCCACACCCATCCATTCTTGATCCTATCTTTCTTGTTTTTCCACTTACATTTTTAAATGTAAACCATTCCTACTTCATTCAACTTACATTTATGTTTCTCCTGACATATTCATTTCTCATTTAACAAAGGGTGCAGAAGCATCCTGTTACACATAGCCAGTCTTACTTCTTTTGACAAGATTTATTTCTCACAACAGAACACACTCTACCATTTGCATGTCACAAAATATCTCCATCTATTTTCAAATCTTTAGGAAGCCTTCTACCATGGCCAAGCCTTCTACTAATTCATGTACTTGCTTTAATTTTTCATCATTTATGTATAACTTAGACTTGTTCACCCCATTTTTCTTATCAAACACAAATTCATACCCACGTAACACTTCTAATGTCGCCACAAGCATTTCTTACACATTTATCTAGAAATATATTAAAGAACCAAGACAACATCACATCCATTTATTTAATCAACTTGTATGCCAGCTCAGTTGTAAAAGCAACTCTAGTTGACTGACATATTGGGATTAAAAATCACAACATAATAATAAGAATAAACAGTAATAACCAACAGCGCATTAGACAAGAACAAAACAAAACCCAACAAAGATATCAATCCAATCCAATATCAGGGAGCAGATCATAAACAATCAAGGCATAGAAGGTAAGTTGGCATCTTTTTTTAAAACAAAATACCTCATTGGTGAAATAAAACAACCAGAAGATATGATGAAGTACAATCAAAAATATAATAGTGCTAATAAAATCAGAAGAGAATATACAGAATAATGATTAAATGAGTGACATTTGAAGAAACTAAAATATATATCCATAATGTGTTAATATAGAACTACCTCAATCCTTTAACATATGTTAAACAGCCTTAAAGACCATGTATTGTTCCATCTTCTCAGTTTGGTACAATATGTCATTTCAATACAATGATATTTATATAATAGATTCTTAATATTCTCAATTGGCATCTTATCTTATAAACGGCAATTTAGCCCAAGTTAGCAAGAAACCTCGGAAAAAGCATTTCCAATCTTTCAAAAACATTCCACCTTAATTAACTCATTATAAACCAGGGTGGGAAATGTATTTTATAGTTTCCAAGATTCTGTACATGTCCCAGACTAGCACAAAAGATACTTGACTGAAATCTGTGTAGTTGTTGATTCCTTGATCTTGCCCAGCTGAGTGAAACTTGACATTCAATACTTAAGAAGCAAAGGCTTCTTAAGAAGGGGACTCACCACCACCTTCTTCAGTGCAGGAAGCTCAACCCCTTCACTCAAGTATAAATTTATGACTGCTCGGACTCAGCCGCTGGTCACCTCCTTGGAGTCCTTAACCAATGAGGAAGGGCAAGAATCTAACATTCTTGTCATACGTTTGCTTTAATGTTGAATCATTAGCTAAGCATTCAGCTGATTCACACACATACTTTACCTTCACCGAATATGACTTCACATTCACAAGCCAATCTTCAACTCCATATTTGTGCAAAACATTCCATAATTCAAGCCTGTTAATTTTATCATAAGCTTTCTCTCAGTCAATGAACATGCAATACATTTTCTTTCTCAAGAGTTCATACATTTCCCAAGGACTTGCTGCAGAGTAGAAATCTAGTCTGCACACGCCCTGTGTAGCATAAAGTTGTGCTGCATTTCCCAAATGTTCCTCATTATCCCTTCCTATACACATTCAGTCAGAAATTTGCCTAATACCTTCCCAAAAAACACTTAACAAACCAATTCCCAGTAGTTTTTGCAATCAGTCTCATTACCTTTCTTTTGGTAAAGGGAATAATGATGTCTTCCAATCATCAGACATGGATGCAGTCTTCATACACACATTATTAAGACAGAAGCTAACCACATCCTTATTTTTCCTTGTTACACTATCAACAACTCCAATTGTACTGTTTTTTTCATATTCACACACCATGTCTGACTTCATATTTTTTTCTTAGATGCTAATATTTATAGCATTTGTTCCAGTTCTACTTAGTATCCTTCCTATATAGATCACTAAAATATTCCCCTCACTTTAGTTTCATCCTAAATAATTTCATCATGTTTATTCTTATTTCTGCTTACTGTGCTGGAGGCTCCTTGTTTAGCCCTTTTTATCCATTTCCAAAACATTTTTTTAATCAAAAGCATTCTGCATTTTCTCTTCTCTGTGTGTTTCCTGCCACTATTAATCTTGCCTGCTCCAGGCCTTTTCTGACTACATTTTTGCAATTAACATTATACACATCATACAGATCTTTCATTGTAATTTTTATAGCATTTTCTTATGCATTTTTCCTCATCTATTTTGACATTCTAATAAGCATCCTTTTTCATATTTCCCAATAGCAAAACTGCACACATTTCTGTTGCAATCTGTTACAAAATTATTTTCCTTCTGTCCCAAGCATCTTTCACATCATCTTTCCTTACGTGCACTTTTAAGCACTGTATTGGGAGATTTATCTTCTAACCTTTTTCCATATAGGACTTGTACTTTATCTTCCTTCAGTCATTTGATTTTCACTTTAGATTCCCTCATTTCTTTCATTTTTTTCAATGTTCTTCCCTCTCCCCAAGATCTACCAAATAATGGTCTATCGTACATTCAGAATTTCTCATCATCTTGTATCCTTCACTAATTTTCTCAGTGTTTCATCGTGAACAAATCAATGTATCATGTTTAATTCATGAATCATCTATGTATAAGCAAGAATAGACAAGCTTATACCATACATACAAATCAAGACCTCTTTCTATGGAGATACTGATAAATAATAACCATTCACATTCCTTCCTGGAGCTCTGAATGATCCAACCACATTTTCTGTATGTTGTCAATTTGTTCCTTCCCATACATTCATGTTACTGAACAAAATAACTTTTTTCAGATTGCATTTATTCAGAATGTTGAACAAATTTTCCCATTTCCTTCATTATCTCTATTTACTGATGCAACTATCATCAACTACCCTATGAATTCCCATAAATTTATTGTATTTCTTTATTGCTGAATCACTAGCAGTTAATAGGAACAGGAATGCCCAGTTAAAACATCCACGGTACATAATACAGTTTAAACGTCTACTGTAAATATAATGAATATGAAATTTAAATAAGTAAATAAAGCCATAGCAATGACAGTAGCATCCATGTTTGCCTTGGCCTTCTGGAATGTTTGGGGGTGATATGAATTCCCACATAAGATGCATTGGGGGATCCCAGTGCACTGCACCCCCAACTCCCTACATGATCTAACATATCTGTATTTTCAGAGAGGCTGGAGATGTTTCCTGCCTGGGGATTAATGTAGAGTCCAATTTTTTTTCAAGAGCACTTCAGATATCTCTTAGAGCACTTCAGTGTGAGTTGCTGGTTTAAAAACACATCTGGAGATGGTTGGGGGGGGGGTTGTTTTTGGTTTTTTTCCTTCACAGGTTTTTAGGCTGAACTATATGTGATGAGCTGATTTTTTTTTTAGGTGCTTTAGCTAGCCCCTGACACCAACTTCTCTTTCTTGGACAGCTAACCTAAACCTCATTAACACATTTAGGCTATGTAAGCAATATGTACTCATGTACTTTGCTGGTCCATCCATAGCATGCCATGCAGCTTGCTCTGAACTGCTTGTCCAGTTTGATTGCTTGTCCATTTATCCAGTCTAGAATAGTACTTTTGGATCAACCATTTTTCATCTTTACCAGTTTGGACAAACTATTTTTCCCCACTCATCAAACAACCAGACCAGGTTAGTTCTTAAATGGAAATGAGAAAGGAAGAAGAACTGAAATAAAATTATGGCAGATTTATAATGTCTTGTAGATTTCTCTGAAGTGTAAGTGCCAAATACAGTTAGGGCATGTACCAGTTATTGTATCTTACAGCACTCAGCTTGATGTGCGAAATCCATCATAAGTCTAATGTGTTTGGATGGGAGAGCCAATTTTAAGATGACTTCTGCTTAGCCTTTGACAGCAAAGGCTGATCTTGTGACAAAACGATCTGGATCCAGCAAAATTGTTACTAACAGCTTGGTTGCAGTGTGGCTGTGTTGGCAGTTGAATAAATGTTTTCTTTTTGAGGTTTGATTGAACTCTGATCTGCGTGAGCTTTGGTCTTCAGTCCCTCTGAGCTACTTATTTTGAAATCCTGTTTGCTTTGGACAACCAATTGATGGCACCCTTGCTGATTACAAAATGCTAGCTGCAAGGTTTTTCTTTTCTTTTCTTTTCTTTTCGTTTCTTTTGGAATGCAGATGTCATCTTAAATAATAAATTATTACTTCCAGAAGAGAAATTTTGCTATTGGGCCAC
This sequence comes from Python bivittatus, assembly GCF_059951505.1. Classification (NCBI taxonomy): domain Eukaryota; kingdom Metazoa; phylum Chordata; class Lepidosauria; order Squamata; family Pythonidae; genus Python; species Python bivittatus. The sequence goes on along the minus strand of NW_028277048.1, from coordinate 12,591,444 downwards.
TCTCCTCTGTTATAATATGTGTTGTACTGTCTTGTTTTCAGAGCTAGCTGGTTTTTTTGCCCACTGCATATTTTAAGATTCATTGCTCTGGCTGCATCTAGATAATATTATCTAGTAGAGTGTCCAATAAATCCTCCTCCTTCCCTCTCCCCCTTCCCTGTTTGAACATGAAATGAAGTTAAATCCACTCTTTGCAGAAATAGCATCTTGTCTCAGACTTGTTACAAAGGACTGGGCCATTTATCTCTGCCTAGCTGCGTGCACAGCAGATGATTCTACTCTTGATTTGCATAATTAATAATCATGAGTTACCCATGGAAATGTTAAGTATCTCAGTGCAGCAGCAGCCCCACATGGTGAGAATAAATCAATGGGGCCAAGTCAGAAAAAGAAGAATCACTCCCATGTAGACTCACACCTCTGATTTCCAGGCTGATAGAGACCATCCAAGCAGCCCTGCAATCCAGGGAGACTTGGGTAGCATAACTGTCTGCTTCATGGTTATGAATCTTGTTATGGGAAGGCAGCAAACGTTGCCCGGCTGCATCAGCGATAGAATCTACTAGCCAGGTTTTCACACACCAGGGTAAGGATGTAGCATATTCAGGGCTGCTGGTTCCAAGGTGAGTTCATCTCAATGGCCCTGATTCAGATTAGTCAGGCTTTGCTGTGTGCAACTGGCTGGGAGTGATTGGAATCTAGATGGGAAGACTGAAATCATTTGGGGATGACACTTTGTTTATGATATGTCAGGATATTTATCAGAGAACCCTGGGAGGTGACAACCTCCCAGTTTTTGTCACATTTCGGGAGCTGCTGTTTGCAGTGGCTTTAGGCAAAAGGAAAAAAAAAAACTTCCAGAAAACATATGATCACAGAGTAAACCCTTCAGTCATATTAAACCAGATGGCTTAGAAGTCATTTCCCTTATTTCTCTGTTGAAAAAGAGCTAGTGTGAACATAACAGACAACACATTAGTGGATTTGTCACTCCAATGTTTTATAATAATATTCTCAGCTCTACTCCATCCTGAAATAATCCATAACAGTAGATTTCCAATTCCATATACTAGGATAGAGGTCAGCCACCATTTCTATTCTCAGCCACCAGCATGCACAATGGCTGGGATGCCCTCCCCCCCAAATCTCACAAGTTCACCAATTCTCTTAAGATGTTGGCAATCTCATTCCCCAATTGTGAGAGATCTTTTATGAGAAAGGTGAGATCTCCAAAGCTCTGTAAGAATGTATTTATTTCTTTATTAGATTTCTATCCACTTTTCATGCAGGAGCTCAAGGTGGCATACATACCACCCCCTCCTATTGTTTGTAAAGTATTGGTGTACTTGAATATGATCGCCTAGCACCTACATGGGTCTGTGTTGCCAAACCCTATCCCAGGGAGAAAGACTAGAGCGGGGGTGCCAAAAGTGCAGCTTGGGGGTGCATGCAGTCCACCGGCATCTCTTTTGTGACTCCCAAATTATGCAGGACAAAAAATATGGGGATTGCATTTAGAAGCCTTTAAGGGGTAAATGGGTGCTTGAAAGACCCGCAGCCACTTATGGCATTCATGCCACTTGGTAAACACCTGAAACCCTTTCCCAAAGGTGTTCTTGCTCCACCCACTTCTGGAAATGCAAAAGTTGTACCCCAACCTCAGTCATGCCCTTTTCAGAAGCAATGCTTTTTCTAGAGTCCTACGGGCATTCCTAATTCTGGATCTCTCTCCATTTCCTCTTTTCGGTAATAACAGCAGAGAACCAGTTTGGTGTAGTGGTTAAGGCATCAGACTAGAAACTAGGTGATCGTGAGTTCTAGTCCCACCTTGGGCACAAAGCCAGCTGGGGGACCTTGGACCAGTCCTTTTTTCTCAGCTCAAGGAAGAAGTCAAGGGCAAACCACTTCCAAAAATGTTGCCAAGAAAACTGCAGGGACTTGTCCAGGCAGTCTCCAGGAGTTAGCGCTGATTCAAAGGCATAAAAATCAAGCAAACCAAACAACACAAAGCCATGCAGGCAAGACAGGGGCAGGCTATCTGGGAGGAAAAATAGGGGCTGCAGGCATTTCTGTCCTAATTTGGTCTGAGGGAAATGAATCTTGGAGGCTTCCTATGCCAGGAGGGAGGAGGCATTAACGCTCCCTGCTGTTTCTACACAGTGGAGAAGGATAGTGTGACCTCCGACAGAACAGTCTCGCTGATTATGGAAAACTCACGATAATGTGGGCTTCATTGCACAGTTTGAAGGGCTGAGAAATGGGCCTGGACAGGATACCTCTGCACCCAACATGGCCTGAAAAACCACAGCCGTCTTTGACTAGGCAACCAACTCTTCTCCCAGCTGAACTGCTGCTAGTGTAAAGGAGCAGTGGTGGTTCAATTATTTATTATTATAGATATCAGTGTTTCTCGACCTCAGGAATGTTAAAATGTGTGAACTTCCAACTCTCAGAATTCCCCATTCAGCAGCATCCACACATCTTGAAGTTTCTGAGGTTGAGAAACAGTGAACTATAGCTGTCTGTCTGTGTCCGTCCGTCCGTCCATCCATCCATCCATCCATCCATCCATCCATCCATCCATCCATCCATCCATCCATCCATCTATCTATCTATCTATCTATCTATCTATCTATCTATCTATCTATCTATCTATCTATCTATCTATCTATCTTCTGTTCGCACCCCTTCACCATTACACCATCCTTGCTGTATTTATTCATACAGGAAAAAAGAGATCACTCTGGATGGGCATCAACAACGATATTCAGAAAGGGAGAGGGGCTTCATTATTTGGCTTATCCATGGCGTCATGTCATCACAGTTGCTGAACAGCTGCTGAACAGGCGTATTTACTTTGAAGTCTCGTGGAACTGTGATTGGACTGTTCAGTGTGTGCATCCTTGACTGATGCCTGCTTAAGCAGCAGAGTGCATGGCCTTTGAAGCCCCTGGTTATCTGGCTCCATTCAATGTGGCTATCAGTCCATTCTGTGTGGACATGGATACCCACTGAAAAAGGGCTAACTTTTGGAGAGAGAGAGAGATCATGTGGTGGCAGCTGAAAAGGGTCCACAGAGCACTGGGAAGTGACGGGGAAAGTACACAAGAAGAAACGCAGAGAACTAAGCAAAAGAAGCCTGCAGGCAGGGCAGTCTGGAGGTCAGGAAAAGCAGCCATCTGTGAACAAGTACAGAATCTGAAAAATTCCTGCATCCATTTTAAAGCGACTGTAGACTTTGGAAATGTGTAGGTAATCTTAGCCTGCTGACAGCCAAACAATGATTGGTGGATAATACAAGAATCCTTTGTGTAGTTTAATCGCTCACTCTCTTTCTTTCTCTCTTTCCTTGTTTTCTATAGTGGCAATCTTCATCCAGATTCCCCACCCCACCCCATCCCTTTCTTAATAAATTCTTTCTACCATAAGGAAAGCAATTAAAATCTGGATATTTCCATCGTGCTCCTCTTCGGAGCTTGTCCAAGCCATAGGAATGGGAACTGCTGGAAGCCAGTTTTTGCATATTGTAAACTACAGTCAAGCTTCCAGATTTCTTAACTTCCTACTACTACCACCAACACTTGCCTTTTGACGGGAACTATAGTTCAAAATACCTGGAATCTTATCTGCGTCACATGCATGCACAGGTTCTCAATGCTCCTTTTACACTGCAAACCTTTGTTGCATGAGCAGGGAGGAGTGTCGTGGGAGTAGGAAAGGATCTTCTTAGGCCTCCCCCCAACTAACCATTATAATTAAGGTTTTTGTCCTAGCACTAACCATCATTCTTTCTCCAGGAGGTTGCACAGAGAGGTGCCCATGTGGCTTAAGCAGACTCTGGTGTGATGGAATCAGAGAGTTCTTTGGTCTTGTCCTGGTTCTAGCTGTACAGTTGTGAAATTCTGCTCCCTTCTCCCCATTCAAGTTATTCTTTATTTGGTTGTTTTTTGAAAGGATCCCTCGGGGAATCCAGAATATGAAATGCAATGCAACAACTTTGGGACCGTTTTGGCATGTGGTACCATAGCTCTGGGGAGTGCTCCCCTGCCCCCCAACCATCCACATGGCAGATCATTTTATGCAGTGAATAACTCTTGTTTATTTATTCCCTTAACAATAGTTTTATCTCATCTTCTTACGGATGGAATGTTTTTCTTGCCCAGCAGTGTGCTGTTTCAGGCTGTTATGCATTTAATTCCCTTATATGGATTTCCTTGTGTATATTTAGGCATTTCTAAGCCTAAATTTCGGAGCAAGGTTTTCCCAAGGCACCCTACATTTTTATGCACCCAAAAGAGTGGAGCATATAAAATTGTTCTCAATTGCTCTTGCAAAAGCACTGATAAAAAAATGCCCCAAGGGAAATTGAAGCTCCACATTGCTTGCTTTTATTTTTGGAAGCTGACTGATAGTAACACTTAAAAATTGCTGGGCTGGGGAGAGAATGGGAGGGAGGGGTTCGCCAGCCCCTGGATTTTCCCTTTTACATATTTGGGTTTGACTCACCAGTGAAATGCAGGATTGCTTTTTTTCCTTTGTGGTTTTCCACCCTTACCGTGTAACTTCACCTTGGTTGGACCTACCAGTTAATGCTCGTAGGGCTGGCTTAAGGCATTCTGCTGCCTGAGGCAAAGATGGCATCCGTTTGCCATTTTAATGACAGAAATCATTGGGAGTGGTAGCTGAAGCTCACTTTGGGCCTGGTGATAAGGCAGCACCCTCTGTTGTATCTCGGAGGAAAGATCAGGCTAGTTTAGGGGGTCCAAAACAGGCCATATTGTCTATCTTCCAAATCCTAGAAAGGATAATAAGGTAGATAATCAAACACTATCCTAGCATCTACTGCCTGAGGCAATTACTTCACCTAATACTACAGCTGGCCCTACTGGGTTTCTTGCAAGTTGGGCTGTGTGTGTGTCTGTGTGTGTGTGTGTTTTCCTCATCTGGCAAGGCTTCTCTACTCTTCCGCCCTTCCTCAGCCTTATCTTCTTTACTTACTCTCCCCCCCCCTTTTAATTAGCTTCCCTGTTGCTGGCCTCTATGACTAGTCATTGGTTTCCCTGATATTTCATCCGAACCAGCAGGTTTCAATGAATTTGCCTCAGGTTTCCTTTCCAGTACATTTTGAGGAGAATTTGAATGACGAGTAGATGCTTACTCCCCCAGGAAACTGGGACAAACTTGTCAAAAAGGTGTAACATCCTCAACGTTCCTAATCCTACTTTGGATTTGATTCTGTTTTTATTTTGGTGTCTTATCAGGAATACATTCTGCATGTTAGTTTTGGTAGAAGATTGGTTGGAACTCTCCATGTTGCATAAGTGCAGGAGAAGTTTGCTCTTTTTTATGTTGGGATGGAAAGGAAAGCGAGAGAGTAAAAGGTTTATGTGACTTGCATGTGCTTTCACTTATCCTTTGTCCACCCCAAGATATTAAGAAGTTGTTGCTAACAGCTCAGCTTAATAGTCGTAGTAGTTGTTGCTGTAGTTTTCTTTTTCATGCGCCTGTAATTAGGAGCAGTGCAAATTAATAAAATCTATCGTCAAAATTAATACAACTCACTATAAACCAACTGAAGATTGCAACTGAAGTATAAAGTCTCAACAACTTGAACAGGCTGTAAGATTTAAAACACTCATTAAAAGCTGCTCTAAAATAGCAGTACATTTCTTCATAAAGAATTAATATTGAAATCAGCTTCACAAAGGCCCGTAATAAAGAAACACTTTTTAGCATCTGTTTATATTTTGATAGAGCAGACGGCAGGCATAATTCTGGTAGAAACTGATTGCAGGGAACTGGTGTTGGATGGGTAAAAGCTTTCCACTGTGACGTGGCTATTTTAGTACACAGAGATGTCAGTCAGTCCTGGTTAGACAGACAGGTCACGCAGTCTCATGAACTACAAGCAGATAGTTAGGTGTGCCCGTGCAATGAGTTGACACCCACAACTTAAACCGGTACCTTTCACGAATATCCACTCAAGATAGGGATTGATTATAGAGAGATGTAGGGATAATTGGAACTGTTGAAAATGCAGAACAGTATGAACTGTGTTGTTCAAAACAAGGATTGAGGATGGAAAGAAGTAGCAGGTAATCTGACCAACAGACCACTATAATATTCCAGACGTAAAATGATTGGGACATGAACCAGCTGCTTTGCCATCGCTGTGATGAAGAACCAGTGGATCCTATGAACATTTGGTAAATGAAAGTTACAGATTGTGGTGATTTTATCAGTGAAAGGTTTTGAAAAAAGTCCCTTGTCAGTTTGGATTCCAAGGACCACGGAGGAGGCCCACAATTTATAGCCCTGAAAACAGAGAGAGGAGTGGAAAGAGAAGGGGTGGACAATCAGGATAAACTATAACAATCTTTATCTTGTCCAAGTTCAGTTTAGGATGGTGGAGACACATCCATTTAAGACCTCGCTAAGGTATTTTAGCAAGGCCTTCTCATTAGCTATGTTCTTAGCTGCCATCCCTCCCTTAAAGCATAAAATTCAAAAAGAGCCTTTATCTTTCAAAGGCTGAAAGAGTAAGGCAGGAAGAAGCAAGCCTTTTAGCTTGATGGTACATTTGGAATTCTGAAAGGCGTTTGTTGGGACTCTCACAACTTGGCTGCCATAGAAGGGCTTGTCTGTAGACAAACTAGTGAGGATGATCAATTCCAGCACACCCATTTATCAGAAGGCAAACTACTGAGGTTTAGTCTCCCCACTGTCCCATTTTCCCTTAGCCATTTCTCCAGGCTCTTTCTGCTTTGGGAGGATGGGGACTGGGCGGGGAGGCAGGGGGCAAACTGTAAAGAGTAAAGAAGATGACCTTGAAAGAGAGATGCAGGCTCCATTGCCTAGGCAGAAGGGGCTAAAGCATTTTTAAAGTCCAGACTAGCTAGATAGCTTTTGGAAGCAGCTCAGACAGATATGCCCTAATTCACCAAGCTATAAGGAGGAGGAGGAGGTACAGCTCAGTCAGACGTGCAAGATTCTATTATAGCCAATCTCAATAAAAGGAGTTGTAGACATTCTATGGAGTTGATTTCATGGTCTGGTCTACCTAGTGGGGCTGACACAAACCTCTGAGTAAACCCCTGGACTGCAACCACTCACCAATTCTAGGAATGCCTAAGGGGCCATTTTGAGGTCCAAAGGTTTTATTGTAAATTAAAGTGCTAGAAGCTGACACCTCCTTCTGCGGCAGGCCAACCTCCCTTTTTTCCATTAAGAAATCTTTTTTTAAAAAATTTAGGTGAGGTCAGGAGTCTGGTGGGCACGAAAAGGAGTGTCTGCAGGTAAACCACTGCACCAGAGCGACATATATTAAGGAGAAATGTATTAAAATGTCTACGTATTAAGAGAATGTCTAAGTATTAAGAGAAATGTATTAAAATGTCTAAGTATTAAGATCTTCTAGAGAAATTATTGCTTCACACTCCCTTTGGGGGTAGTCTGTAGCAAGCCCCACCCACCACTGTGGCACAGCGTGACATCACAGTGCCTTGTGGGTGGGGTTAAGCTTGAGTTGCTATGTGGTGGCCTTAGCTTTATTTTTTAAAATAGATGTCCCATCCACAAAGATCGGTCATCATATATTCCTTATGTGCAGGGAGACTGGGAATCAACATGGTCTTTCTTGATGCCATTCGTGTCGTAGAACAGATTCCGAAAATCTCCCAGTGCTTCCATCAAATGCAAAGAATGTGGCTAAAGAGCTGTCACTGTAATCCAAACAGCTGACAATCTATTAAAAACCAATCCCTCTCCCCCATGGAATCTTACTGGCATTTGATGTTGTTCCAGCAGAACATATGGGGATGGAAATAAGGCTAAATGCAGCCCCTTGATCTCCTGCCTGGCTCTCTCCGGTTGCCAATCTCAAGTCAGCCCTTTTTCAAAATCTGATTTAGCTGGCAGTTGACAGGCCATGCTGACTTCAAGGCTTCTCTTCGGTCTACCATGCCATTCCTTGCATACCAGCTTGAGTGAAATAATACAAGCTGCTAAATCACATGTTACAAGAGAAGTCCAGAAAGGAACAGCTTGGAGCAGCCATATCTGTGCTGTAGCTTGCCTGGACCCCAGGTTTCCAGTAATGGGAGCGTTACAAGGTTGGTAGCCATGATTTTCAAGCTGGTTAAGTTTGGGCAACTTGTAGCCTTTAAGATCTTGGCTAAATTACAATTCCTAGCATCTCTCACCATTGACCATGTTGGCAGGGGCTACTGGGAGTTCTGGTTTAACAATATTGGGAAGACCACAGATAACTCATTGCCCTATTTGCAGTATTTTTTAGACTATTTTCCTTGTGGGAAGAAGTGTAGCTCTTAGAAGGTGCATTTTTTTAAAAAAAAATTGTCTTTGAATGATGAGTGATAGCTTTTGTTTATTCTGGAATGAACTGATCTTGCATTTCTCAGAAACCTGAACAAGCATCTTTTATATTGAGATTCTGGCCTTGTGTGGCTGCTTAAATTGAATTGATTCAATTAATCAATTGGAGAAACGGTGGTTGATCAACACAATTTTTTATTGCTTGACAGCATTAGTATTTGTCTGCAGTTGTACCCTATAAGTAAACATATGTTTTCTACCCCATAATTCCAGAGGTGATTCAAATAAAGGCATGGATGAAACATTGGTAGGAGAGAACTGGAGAGAGTAGCTGCTTACCTTTTCCATGTCCCCAAGTTTTTCCCTGCAAATATCCACAAAATATTTGTTCTTCACCCCAGTCAAGCTTATTGTAATCTTGGGGATCTAGCTACAAGGAAATGTGTTGAGGGGCATTGTGCAGGAAAATATTGATGGGTCAGAGAAGAGTTAATCATACGCTCCACAATTGGGTTACCATATCTGGGCTACTAGATGACAGTAAAGAGATTAGTAATATGCTGGTATAGGCTTTCATGGCTGGCATCAATGAAATCTTCAATCAGGAACCGGTTCTCTTGGAATTTCTTCAAAGTGGCCAGTTGGAGGTCTACCTAGATGAGGAACCAATTAGAAACCAGCTTTCTTGGACTCACATGAGATGGACCAATCAGAGATCAGCTTGCCAGGTTCAAATACAAGAGCTCAGTCAGCCCAGTTCAGTTGCCTGTGAGCTGTCAGGGGGTGCATCACAAAGCAGCTCACCCTGCCTCTGAAGCTGCCAGCCACAGCTGGTAGTGAAACATCAGGACAAAAGAAAACAAGACTATGGCCGTTCACTTGAAAGCTCATCTCTGCTTCAAAGTAGCAATCTCTGATTCTTTGTTTCCATCTACTGATAATCCAGAATTTTGCAGCCCAGAAATGGTAATTCAAAACAGACTTAAATCTGTACAAACTCAGATTTGATGTGAGCTATAAAGTACTTCAAAGTCACCTGGTTTGGCTTACAACCTCAAATCAGGTTCTTTCTTCAATTTTTGAGTCTGCTTCAACTGAGTGATTCAATCAAAATTAAGCAAATTCAAGCAGGTCTTTTAATTTTATCCAGTCCTATATGTAATCTGTCCTGCCACTTTCCCATATATTTGTGTTGGGGGTGGGGGGAGAGAATTGTGTTCCTTTTGCCTTATAACATTGAATTCAACTTTTTACAGTTTACCACTGGAGCTTTTGAGAGTAAGATCTGCACAGCTTATTATCAGCATTATTCATGTAAAATACAAAAAAGGAGGTGCTTGGTGTTGGAATCAAAGTTTTCCTTGTCTAGTGATGGATTGCCCTTGGGCTATGTGTAGTTTATATGCCAGGATGAAATTGCTACCTTCTGCAAAAGCGCTGAAACCAGGAGGGGGCACAAGGGAGATTGATAGGGCACATACCCTTTGAAGGCATCTGGTTTTACATACAGAGGAATTTGCCGTGGAAGGAATTGTCTTCCCATCCTTCAGAGCCTTCAGAGGCATTCAATTGCTTTCTGCATTAGAGGCAATGATAATAGACAGGGCTCTTTATTCTTTGTGACTTTTGCAGACACAGGATTCTACAGGTATAGACATCTTATTTGGAAATTGCATTTATTGAGCTGGTTGTTCTGCAGGAGAGGGAGAAAAATATTTTAACTTCTCAGCACCAGCAGGAAACACCAGCAAGCTTGGTAATATCTTTCTATGCACTTGGGTGCCTTTGGAGTACTAATTTATGTGCTTACTTCAGGGTTTCTCAAATTTTGCATTAGCACGAGCCCTTAAATTGATAAATGACTTTATGTGACCCCTGCATGAATAAAACATGAATAATAATTACATAATACATCAATAACTAAACAATGAATATTGGGACTGACAGATGGCTTTGACCAATGACCAGAACTATGGGTTAGCCATCCCTCAAAACTCTCTTTGGGGTTTGCTTCTCAGTTTACCTGATTAAGCCCACCCTGACTAAGCAGGTGGAAGTTATGACACTGTTCTAGCATTGTGTATACAAGCCATCAGGCTTGTCAAGTCAGTACAGGAGCTCTCAAAAATCGCTCTGGTCTTTACTCCCTCCTTTGCTTGGGGAAGCCCTGGAGCAAGTTTTGTTTGTTCTAGCCTTTCCAGAAATGCTCCTTTTGACCACATTTGAAAATCTGATTATCCAAATTTACTGTTTATGGGAGATAAGTACTTTGGAAGTTTCCAAAGTTTGCTGCAGGTCTTCAGAATATTTACTTTTCTTCCTCCATAGCTCTAGAGTAGTCTATTCAGGTACCAATTGCTTGAGTAAAACCAAGATGATGGTCCCTCTGAACACCTTTTCCTTCCTAACCGACATGTGCTGCTTCATATATTCTTTTCTTTTATGGCCATTTCTGAATCACATTGTTAGGTTCAAGAGCTGTCCATTGGCACTACTAGGTATGGAGCACTGACCAGATCATAATCATAAATTTTTGCACATGGCAATAGCAAAATTAGGAACGTTTGCTGAGGTGAGGCTCCTGGTCTCTCTGTCCCCTCTTTCTTCACAAGTGCCTATGGAAGCAGATGCTCATTGACCCTCATCCTAGACCCAAGACTGCACCACTGTTTCTGATGTTTCCAACAGTCTGTGCTGAACATTTAGGAAGAGGTGCCTGGTGATGACTCACCCACTGGCCAACCTTCATCTCACATAGGCTCTCCCCTTGCTTGTGATATTTGTGGGGATGGGTAGAATATGTTCACAAAAGTAGTCATTTTCATATCCTTCTCTTCTCAACTGAATCCCATTTGCCATAGTTCCTCAAACCTCTCTAATGAGCTTACAGTGGGAAATATGTGGGTATTCCAGGGAAGCCGTACAAAAACCACTGAATTTGTACGAAGGCAGCGAGTTGCCTATACATGCCTGAAATCATTTCAAATTTTAGATTTCATGAACATGCAATTGATCATTCCATGAGCAAGCAGTACATTATTCTGCATGGCTATCATGTGTGCAATATATATCGTGGGTCTTGTGGCATACTAAGAAACTAAGCAATGTATCTGCATGGATGGGTCCATAAAGTCATCATGAGTCAAGTTTGACTTGAAGAAGTGTCTACATTGCTTATATATGTCAAGTGCTGTTCAAAAACTTCCCTTAAGACACAGCTAGGCCTACCAGCATCCTGATTGCTCTTTTGGAGGTTTCACTTTGCCAAGGTTTTCAAGATGCAGTACAGAGATATGTGCCTTCATTTCATTCATAGCAAACCTGTGAAGTAGGCCCTGTATCATTTAATGAGCTTCATGACTGAAGAATTAAACCTGATTCTTCCCTGTCTCACTTTGAAACTCAAAACACTTTATCATCCTGGCTGTCTAGGAACCAAGCAGGAAACAGTAGGAAGCTCAAAATCGATGGGGAGGGAAGGGGGAGAGGAGATCTTTCATTTATACCAAAACAATATTTCCTGTCTCTGCAGATGTGTCTGGAAGAATAGGGTGAGCATACTGACAGTTTTTGACAAACGGCCCTTTGCAGAGAGTTTGTGCTCTGGCAGCACAATCCACAGGTCAAATAGCACAGGTGAAATATATGCCCCCCCCTTTTTTTCTTATATGCCAAACTCTGCTGCCAAAACAATTTTTGCAGTGGGTAGCAAAATTCAACATGCCAAAGAATTGCAAAGACCCAGCCTTTGTAGGAATGGTGTTGCAGGCACTTGGAAGCAAATTTGAGAACTTGCAGGACTGTGTGTCAGATAACCCAACTGTTCCTGCAGCCTCTGCCTGAGGCTACTCCTTTTACAAAGGAGCCCTGTGTAACCATCTGAGCACACAGCTACCAAACAGGTAGCAAAAAGTGGGGCTGGCCCCCATACATAGTTTTAATATGTAAAGTCCAAATTCAGTATAAGAATGCATCCAGCATATTAACTATGCTGGGGAAGCCATGGGTACAAATATTAAACTGTTCATAAACCTCTAAGATGGCTTGGGCCAAGCCACTTTCAGCTCAATTCTGCATCAGCCATAAATTGATTGATAATCAATGTGCCATCAAGTTGGTGTCAGCTCCTAGTGATTGCATAGTTTTTCTCCGTAATGATCTGTCCCTAACTTGGTCCTTCAGCTCTTCCAGCAGTACGCTCATTGACACTGTAATGAGTCCATCCTCATTGCTGCTGGTCATCATTTTCTCTTTCCTTCCACCTTTTCCAGTATTAGAGCCTTCTCTAGGGAGCTAGCTCTTTGCATAATGTGTCCAAAGTAGGATAATTTGAACCTGGTCACTTGTGCCTCGAGTGAGAACTCTGGATTGATTTGTTCAGTGATCCATTGGTTTGTTTTCTTGGCTGTCCATTCTCAGTAATCTTCTCCAACACCAGCATTCAAAAGCATCAATACTTTTCCTATCTTGCTTCTTTTTTTCCCCAATTTTCGCTTCCATAGAGTGTCACAGGAAATACTATGGCTTGCACAATTCTGAACTTTGTAGGCATAGACGCATCATGGCATCTGAGTATCTTTTCCAAGGTCTTGATGGCTGCTCTACCAAGTACTACAGTAATTTGCAGCGTACTTCTTGCCTGCTTGTTCTTTTACTGTTGATGGCTGATCCTAAAAGGCAGAAGCTATCCACCACTTCAGTATCTTCATTGTCAGTTCTGGTTGTTCTACCTGTTGCCACTAGCTTGGTCTTCTTTATATTTCATTTTAGTTCCATTTTATCATTTAGTTCCATTTTAGCACTATAACTGTGCAGGTAATTGATGTTTCTTCCTCCAATTTTAATAGCACACTCATTTTCTTCCAGTCCAGCTTCCTTTAATATATATTCAGCATATAGGTTGAATAAATAAGGGGAAAGTATACAGCCGTGTCTCACTCCTTTGTGAACATGAAGCCAGTCTGTTTCACCATGTTCTCTCTGCACTGTGGCTTCCTGACCTGTTTATAAGTTTCTCATGAGGACAATGAGATGTTCTGGCATTTCCATTTTTCTGAGCACTTTCCACAGCTTGATGTGATCCACACAATCAAAGGCCTTTTTTTATATAATGTATGAAGCACATAGTGACTTTTTAAAAATATTCTTTGGCTTTCCCAATTATTCAGCTTGCATCAGCTTGCATAATGTCTCATGTTCCTTGGCCATTTCTAAAGCCATCTCTTTTGAGCCATCTCTTTTGCTTGAACGTCTAGCATCTCTTTTTCCATGTAGAGCTCTAATCTGCATTGGGTGATACTAAGCATTATTTTGCTAGCATGTGAAATTGAGGATATTGTACAATAGTTTTGCACAATCTGTAATGCTCCTTTGTTTTGGTATTTGGTAGGTTGACCTCTTCCAATCTGTTGGCCACTGTGTTGTTCTCCAAACTTCCTGGCATAGCTTGGTTAGAATTTTACTGATTCTTCTTCTGTTGCTTGCCATATTTCAGTGGGTATTCCATCAGTTCCTGTAGCCTTCCGACTTGGTAATGACAAAACACTGATCTAACTTCATCTTCTAGTACTAGACGTTCTTGTAAGTAGGGAATATCTTCTAAGGTATCATGGATGTTGCCATCTCTACTGTACGGTATTTCAGTATATTCCTTCCATTTTTGTTTGATCTCCTTTGAATCAGTTATTATCTGTCTGTTGGTGTCCTTTAGCGTACTAATTCAAAGTTGGAACCTCCTTTTGAGTTCAGAGATCTTTTGAAAGGTTTGCCTTGTTTTTTCTATGTCTGTTTCCATCTTCAGTGTCTTTACAGATGTTGTTGCAATACTGCTTCTTGTTTCTTCTAACAGCTCTCTGAAACTCTTTGAGTTCCTTTCTGAGATTTTTGTCTTTCTTGGTCTTTCTTTCGCTTCTCATCTCTTCTTGGTAATTTCCACAGTTTGTTCTGACATGCAGTTTTCTTTCCTTCTGTTACTTTATTTTTGGCATTCTCTTCTTACATTCATCCTGAATGACTTCTTTAGATTCATTTCACAATTCCTCTAGTTCTCTATCAATGAGGTTCAGGATTTCAAAACAATTCCTGATGTTCTTCTTGAAATTGATGTGTATATTTTCAAGATCATATGGTAACTTTTTTTCTTTATTATTCTTTTTTAGATTAACGTGGAACTTGCACGTGAGCAGTTTATGATCTGTTCCATAGCCATGGAACCTGGCCATGTTTTTGATGCTACAACTGAGCTCCTCCACCTCCTTTTAGCAATAATATAATCGTTTTTTTTCCTACGTTCTCCATCTTGTGATGTCCATGTATTGTGGTATCATTTTGGTTGTTTGAAGATAGTGTTATGAAGAAATGTTTGGAGTGGCAGAAATTGATAAATTGGTCTCCTGCTTCATTTTGGTTTCCTAAGCTATACAGTCCAACTACCTTTTCTCTTTAATGTTTCCAACTTTGGCATTCCAGTCTCCAGTTACAAGCAGCATATCTTGCTTGCATGTTCTGTCAATTTTGAATTGAATGTGATCATAAAACTCATCAACCCCCTCTTCTGCATCAGTGGTTGGAGCATAAGCTTGGATGATCAGCATATTAAAGGGTTGTCCACAAACTCTAATTGATATTATTCGGTCATGTATTACATTGTAGCCAAATACTATTCTTGCTATACCCTTCCTAACGATTAAAGCAATGGTGTTCTTTCTTTGTTTTTCATGTCCTGGGTAATAAACTCTGTGATCTTCTGACTGAAAATGTCCAATCATAGTCCATCTCAATTCACTGATGCCTAAGATGTAAATTTCTGGTAATTTCACTTAATTTTTCACTGGGTTGAATTTTCTTATGTTCATGCTTCTTACGTTCCATTTCCCATTGTAATTGTGTCTTTGCAGCTTCAGATTTTCTTTTCTTGTATGGCAACGTCAGCAACTAGACATCTTGAAGGCTTTAATCTAGCCATGTCATAAGTACCACTAGTGCTCTGAAAGATCCTCAGCTCTTCCTCAGTAGCATGTTGAGTGCCATCCAACCTGAGGGCCCATAATCTGGCATTTATCAGCCATAAATAACAAATCTCTATTATCCCTCTTTGTGTTTAATGACAGATAGCCAATTTGTCAAGGTTGATGTAAGGATTTTTGAGGTAACGTATGGAAACCTCTCTAGAAAAACTACTATATAAACATTGCACACTGAGCATCATGTTCTTAACATCATAAAACATTTATAAACCTAAGAAAAGCATAGAAACAATTTGGTCCTGAAATGTATATTTTTTTTTTGCTAACTGGTTATCCTTGCAAGTCATAGCCAGCAATTCCACCAGGACTATAACACGCTAGTATATGGCTCACTCAGTAACTTGGGTGTATGAACAAAGCAAAGTTCTGATTAGATAGAAAAATATTGCTCCAGACTAAGCTGTTTTGTTGCAGAGATACCCCTTCAGGGCAGAGTAATCAAATGATAAAAGATAAGATGTTGAGATACATGACTGAACTAATCAAAAGATAGTACAGCAGAACCCTGATTTTACAGACCCCACACAGGGTATTTTGGATGCAAAATCTCTGTCTGGATTCCTCAACAGTGGACAAATTTGCTCATTTGGCAAATCATTCTGGACAAAGTTAATATGTAATTTTGTGTAAATTACATAAAATGTATGTAAAGTTCATGCAAATTATGTTGCTGTTTTTCTTATTATTTGTCCTGAACGGTTACAGGTTCCATGTTTTTTTACATTTAATTAATTAATTAATCAATCAATCAAATTTATATCACCGCCCAACTCCCCCACAAGGAGGGACTCTGGGTGGTTCACAACCAAAGTGTTAAAACCAATAAAAACATAAATAGCACAACATAAATACAATGATTAATTATGATAAAATCCAAGCGGTGATGGTATTGTTGCAGTCTGGAACCAGATAATATTGGTCAGGTAGGACTAGGGAACCAGCCATCCCCAAAACTGACCATCCCCACCCCATGCATAATAACAAAACCAGGTCTTCAGTTTCTTTCGGAAGTCTAAGAGGGAGGGGGCCAATCTCACTTCTAGGGGAAGAGTGTTCCAAAGGGCGGGGGCTGCCGCAGAGAAGGCTCGCCTCCTGGACCCCGTCAGGTGAAATTCTCTTGCAGACGGGGTCTGTAGCATGCCCTCTCTGCATGACCGGGTGGGATGGGTTGATGTGATGGGGATGAGACAGTCCTTCAGATACACACATTGTATGCGTTTAGTTGTTACAGCAAAGGTATCCATACATGATGCAATGAGTTTTTGTTCATCAGCTCACTTGTCACAGAGCATGTTCTGTTTTGGGCAGAGAGGGAATGACTAGCCCAATGTTACACAGCTGGTTTCAATGCCAGAACCTGGGTCTCCCCACTCCTTGCCCAGCACCTTAACCACAACACCATACTTCCTCCTATATGTAACAATAATTATATGTAACAACTATGTAACTCATATGAAATGCTTGTACATTAGGTTCATTCAGATTTAAAAGGCATTTGGCTTTAACAGACACTCTTTCCCCCTCAACTGTTCTATAAAATTGAAATTTTGGTGTATACATTGATGTCCATTGTATTTACATGTTGCATGAATAATTGTCAAGAATATATTTCTTCCTTTGGCACATATAAGAGGTGGGGGTAGGTGGGACCCATCTGGATCAAAGGGAAGGTCTAGCCCTTACCTTTGTGCCATAACTCCAGTCCAAACCCTAGAATGGACGCGTCTCCTACTTTATAAAGATAGCCCTCAGTTTGAAGGCACCTACTATTGGAAAGGCAGTTATATTCAAGTTTTATTTACAGAGACCCATAAGAAGGGAAAGGAGGCTCTTTGAAATTTACTCATCAAAGATAGACCCTGGACAGCAAGCTGAATAAACATTTGAGTCAGCTGGTCACAGCTGCCTTTGCTAGTATGATATGTATTGGATTTCTGTGGAAATGCATTATGGGTAGAGATGCAAATAAATGCTGTGTACATCTATACTTGTAAATTACCACATATGCACATTTTATGCAATACCTTTGCCTTCTTTGCTACTGTATGTGTTTGTGAGTCAGCAAAAGAGAGCAAGGGGTTTCTTCTGGTTTAGGTGATGCTTAAGAAACTGTGCTCCCAACTCTTTTCCACAAATGGTTTTAGAATTTAAAAAAAATGCTTTGGGAAGCAGAGCATCAACCTCAGCTGTAAATTCGGAATGAGATGGACAGATGTGGGAAGAACCTGGGAACTGACTGAAAGGGGGGAAAGTGTAAGGGGCAGATTATGTTAAAGCCCTAGGTATGGTTATCCCAGTGGCACTTCCTCTCTTTCAGTCCAGCCTCAGGAGGATCCTCTGCAGCTGACATGGAGCATAGAGGAGGGAATTCCCTGTCTAGTGGTTTGCTCTAAAAATTGTCTCAGTCCTGGACTCTACTTCCAAGACTGATAAACCCTGTTGGGATAAAAGCACCTTGAAAGCAATGTTTCCAGAAGAAAGCAATTGGTAGGAACAGAATGGAGCACTGCCTTCTTAGCATCATTTGCAGCAAAAAGGGAATAGTCGTGCCTACATTACACATACACAGTAGGCATGGCTTTGTGACCCAGGGAAGTCAACCTAGCATGGATCCAGCTTTGCTGCTAAAGTAAGGAAGAGGCAAAATGGTCAAAAGTTGACTCATGAAGCAAGATTTGGAGGAAAAAATGTGGGGAGGGAGAAGAAGTGAGCAGCAGAGGTAAGACACACTTCTCAATGAGTCTGTAGCAACTTGGCAAAGGGGAAGTGAGCAAAAGGATAGAAAATCAGAACTGTTCTGTTAAGCTGAATTATATGGATATGTGTATGAACGGTTGGTAACTTTGTTCCCAGTATAGTCTTTTTTCACAAATATGGACGTGCAGGTGAAAGGGGAGAAGAACACATAAATACTTAAGCCTGTTATTCACTCAAACTCCTTTGATTGTTTGGTTGCTTTATTTATTTACTTGATTCAGGGGTTGCCAACTCCATTATGATTCTGGGTGGCTCACAGAAGAAAATCAATATCCAACAATGACATACAATATGCCCCAAACAATATGTGTGACATCCACAAAAGAGAAGTGACCTTAAGAAGTTTCTGATTACCCGTACCGTTTAGCCCTAACCAGCATGCCCACTGGTAAAGGACTGTGGGAATTGTAGTCCAAAGTTTATAGGAAATACCAAATTATCTCCCTTTGCATCAAAACTACTCTCAGATTTGTTTGTTTCCCCAGGAAACAATTTATCATTGCCAAAAAAAAAAAAAAAACCCAAATAAACAACAACAACAACAAACAATGTGGGGAAAAGATTTATTAAAGCAAGAAAAAACTTCCAGCGCAATCCCTAGAATCACACTTGTTTTAACATTATTTAAAATCATGAGGTTTTAAAATGTACTGGGCCAGAAAGGGGAAGGAACTGCAGCCATTGTTTGTTGCAATCCATGTCCAATAAGGAATATAAGACAAAAAATATGGCTGGGATCTGGCATTTGCTTTTATTGGGAGGAGCATGACAGGAATGGTGTTTGGCTCATGGGATATGCCTGCCAGCAGAAAGGGGGAAATGGCTTTCATTGATTTTTCTCTTCTTACTGTGTCCTCTTATAATCCTTGAGAACCTACTGGGATACAAGAAATGACATGGGGAAATCACCAGACATTGCTGTTCCTCTCTTCTGTTAAGATTCCTAAGAACTGCGATGGGATGGCTAACATATTCTGAGAACATGGAGGAGGGAGCAAGTCCATTACAGAAGGAAGTTAGATCATTATAGAAAATATTCTTTAATCCAGGGGAGGAGGGAAATGTGAGAAAGAAACTCAGCAACTGCCATAATTACGCTAGGTATAAGATGAGTTGGAGAACTGCTTTGGTAGGGTTTCAAGATTCTGCTATGTTATCCTACTAACAAGAAAGATCTTTCCAAAACTCCAAGGGATTCTTCTTTCTAGAATGTGCCTGCCTCAAAGGGCTTGACAAGAACACAGAAGCAGACATTAGCCTACCTTGTTCAGTATTGTGAACACTGCCTGGCAGAAACGGGCTGAGACCAGAATCTTTCCCAGCTGGAAACTAAGAAATTATGGATTGATACCATTCCATTTTAGGATTCGTGTTAGGATCCAAGCCTACAAACTGAATGTGTATTAGAATATACATCCTCCCTGAATAATTCAGGGATTACAAATTCTTATCATTTACAAATAAATGATACAAATTATTTATTTATTTATTTATTTATTTATATTTATATATCAAATTTGTCACTGCCCATCTCACTGAAACAACTCTGGGCAGTTTACAAAACAGTTAAAATCAATTAAAATTGCAAAATTACAATCTACGATTAATAAATGGAAAATAAAGAGATCCAAGAATAATTGGCAGTCACTCAGGGAGTGTCATCAAGGCATCAGCCACCCCCAGGATTGGGTAAGAACATTCGATGGATGTTGTAGTGGAACCAAAGTTCATAAACGGTAGAAGGGGTTGAATGGTCCTACTCTGCCAAATATATTTGGTTCATCAGAATTGGTACAAGGTTGCTTTCTTTTTCTTCTCCTCCTCCTTTTCCTTCTTCTTAAAGGGGGAGTTTATTCTTTGCACATGTATAGGTCATAACTACAAGGAAAAATAAAATCCCAAAGTAAATTGGGGAGATTTCGTCTTAGGCAAAACATTATTTATTGATCTGTCTGTCATCCATCTATGTATCACCCGTCTATCCATCAACCACCTATTTATCCAACTTTGTTTATCAAGAAAAACTATTTCAAGAAAAAATATTGTTTTTCTATGTATCCAGCCTGTCAGGTTCAGCCCAAAGAACTCCACAAGACAATGCAATTACAGTTCTGTTGCGTTTATTAGCTTCCACCTCAAGACAGAATCTCACCAGACTGAACCCAAGTTCTCAAGCCAGCCAGCCACAACACCATGAATTCCTTAGGGAGGTGCCAGCCTCATCTTCTTGAACTTCCCATGCTCCTGTTGGGGGCTAAGAACACGCTTATCTCCCTGAGCATGGGCTTCATAAGTCCATTCCATCACACAGCCGCCCATTTTTCTGTCATCTATCATTCATCTGTCTGTCCATCTGTTTATCATTGTCCACTTAACAATCTATCCATTGATTAACTAATTAGTTAATCCATTGATTAACTAGCTAGCTCTCACCTTATCTTAACTGCCTGCCTTCCCACCTACCCCAAAATTGTCATAATTGTTAATAGACCCAGGGAAACAACTGAGAAACAGGAGAAGTGGAGGCATATTTTGGCTGAAATTAATTAACAAGATGATTTTCCTGGGGCTTCAAATATATTAGAATACAACTCACACTACCCCTCAGCCTGCATTGGTGTTGGGAAAAAATGTGGTAAGATATCAGAGTATTGTGTATCAGACTGTGGCAAGAGTAAGTAAAGGACCAAGAAAATGACAAGACCATGGACTATTATTACAGTATGGATGATGTGGGGATGTCACAGTTGAAGAAGAGAAACAATGAGGTGAGAGGGAGAAAAAGTGAAAAGGCAGGAAATTTGGTGAGAAGGCAGATGAGTCCTATAATGTTTGAAGCATTCGGGACACATGTATGCTGGAATTCTCAAAATACGTAGAAGCAGAGAGAAACCACCGGTACAGAGATATCACTTTCAAGCAGTCCCTCTTCCCGAGGAGAAACAGAATACCTTTAAAGGCATCTGGTAGATGCTAAAAATAATAGCCTATGGGGAATTGTGAGTGAAGCCAAAGTAATTCCATGAAGACAATCAGCTTTTCTCAGAGTCTAAGTTCCCTGTTACCGTTGGTTTCCCTCATCATACAGTCTTCAGAGAAAGACATTTGCAATGACGTCATGGGATTTGCTTTGGGCAAACAGCTGATCAATTCTAGATCTTGGCTAAGATTATTTTTATGGAACAATTGAGGAATCAGATCAATTCATCCCTCCCCATTAATAAAAGATTGCATGGGAAAATGAAAAAAGATTTAAAAGTTATACAAGGAGAAATCATAAAGGCTAGTTCAAGTTGAGCTCATCTTCTGGTGGTTTCATAGTCATATCCAGCTAGTTTCCTTAGCAGAAATATGAAAATAGTTTGCCACCTTTTGGGATGGTACTCTCAGTGTCTCTGTCTAGTCTATAGCCCTGTTATCATGCTAAGATTATATGAGGGGGTTGCTGATTAATAAAGTACATTTTTTAAAAAGGTAGGCAGAGAATAATATATTAAAGGAAACAGAAAGATCAGAAGAATTTTTTTTAAAGATTTTTTATCCCACCTTTCTTATTTTTATAAATAACTCAAGGTGGCGAGCGTACCTAATACTCCTATTTTCCCTTACAACCCTGTACGATGGGCTGGGCTGAGAGAGAGTGGCTGGCCCAAAGTCACCCAGCCAGCTTTCATGCCTAAAGCAGGACTAAAACTCACAGTCTTCTGGTTTCTAACTTGGTGTCTTAACCACTAGATCAAACTGGCTCTCATTAAAGATTAAAATTAAAGATGAATTAATCAAATTAAAGGTTAATATATTAAAAATTAACCTAAGATTGTTAAAAAATAGAATTGTTATCCAAATCCACAGCTAAATTATTATTCAAATTTCGTATAGGCTAGGACAACATCTTTTGAAACAGATTGGAAGAAAAAAAGTACCCAAAATGAACACACCTTATATTTAAACAAACAGATATTAGAATAATGTAATAGGTACTTTGAAAAGATTTATGAATTTGAAATAGGGTGAATGTTGAGACAATTATTAAACAAATATTCAAAGTATAGCTTAACAGTATAAGGATATAATAAGGAAGAAATTAACTATACGAAAATACTAATTGAAAAGAAATAAATTAGTAGACCCAATAATTTGGTCATATACTGTAAGTTATAAAAGATAAAAGATAGAATCATCATTTTAAATTTATTTGAATGTAGGGAATTATTAAATTAAATTCATATAATAGTAATGGTTCCTAAACTCCAGACAAATTTGAAAAAGTCACCATCTTAGGGATATCTTTTGAAATGTGAATTAATTTGTTTTGCTGTGGTTTGTACTAGCTAACAAATTCAGTAATAGGATTATTATAATGTAGATCAAAAGTGAGTTATTAAAACTAGACAAAAGATGGCATTCAAATACCTCTTGAGGAAGAAGCAAGGAGTTTGAATAATGAATGCAGTGAATAGTTTCAAGGGAGTTCTGCAATTCCCCAGATAAATTATGAATTGAAAACAATATTTTTGGTTAAATTAAACATATATAATTGAATACCATTTAGATTTATACTGGCCAATGAGAATACATTGTCAGAAACAGGTCTTATGGAAAATTATTGAGGAGTCAAAACTAAAAAAGGAAAGAGAATAATTCTTGATCCTCCAAGTCTTATGACCTACATAAAGAGATTAATTCTTGGCAGCTACTAGAGACTTCAATGAAGGTTTATCTGCCTAAATTCTAGAAAACAGAACAAAACTATTTAAATATGTGCAGACACAGAAGGACTCAACTTCAGTTAGAGGTGAGATTTTCTCCAGAAGAGAATGGGGTGTATAAAAACTAATGTCCAGAAAGCCCCGCTCAGTCTCATTGCACAACATAACTTGGTTACTGCTGCTCAAATCTAGACTCCACAATCATATGGGAAAGAATCTTAAATTTTGTAAAGGGAGGTTCATAGGACATTGCTGGTAAGGTGCCATATCAGCTGAGTGGCATTCCCATAAGCACATCATTTGGATGGCACTTTTAAGTACAATGCCACTTGAGCTGCAGCTGTTGGTTGATTCCGGCTTCATGATAGCATAACATGGTGTCATTTCTTGATTAGTTATGAGCAAGTTGCAGTATTGCATTGGCTGGTTAATGAGAGACTGATCTAACTTCCTCTGTTCTCCTTCTGTACCCTCTCCTCTTAAGGGCTGATCCTTCTGCTCTGTTTTCCAAGAGGATTTCTTTATTTTCATGCATGAAGGGCTAGATAAAGAAAGATCACCTGGCTCCTTGGATTCCACAATCAGCTTTATTTTATTATTTTTCCATCACATAGGGGAAGAGTTCTACTGGGTTCTTGTCTCTCTTCCTCTCCCAACCACATTCCTCAGCAGATGCCTCTTTAAGATATGGAAAAGAATGCTGGGAAGCTAGAGAGAAGAAATCTAAGAAGGGTGATGAAGCTTCACAACATATATAGAGATAACAAAATAGGACCCATTACTCACCACATGGGTCCAGCGTGGCCCACAGCAAGCGGGACTAAAATTAACCATAACAGTTCATAGTTAGGAAGGGAGTCAAGCAAACTTTAGGAATGTTGTTACAGTGGTATGGCTTAGGAAGGGGGAAGATGGTTACATTAGGGCCTGTGTTATTCTAGACAAGAGGGGAAGAAGATAAACAGATAGTCCTGATTTGGGATGGAAAAAGTATAAGATGCCATGTTTCATAGTCAATAAACCCAGGCCATCCTGTACCCTAAAGTGCTCAGGCTGTCAGGGGGCTTCAGTGTTCAAAAGCATTGTTCCCAACCTTCCACTTTATGTTCCCCCAAATTTGTTGTCTGCTCTGTAACCAAGAGCAAGAGCAGAGGATGGAGCTATTGTTTTAAAGAATACCATTCATGATCAGCGCTAGCAAAAGCAGGGGACAGGGATTCTGCAAAATAGTTCAAATCCGAAATGTTTCAAGCTCAGAACATAGTCAGTGAGGTGGGGATGGACCATTTACAGCTTGACATGTTTAGCATTCAACGCACATTGTGAACCTTCAGTCTTCACCCTGTAAATGAAATTGCAGTTTATTCTTATGGGGGAAACCCATTTCCATTTTTGTGAGATGCAGAATGAAGGCAGGTAGTGACAAAATAGCTATCAAGGTAGAGATTTAATTTATTAATCCTCTTTGAACCATTTTTTTGGGGAGGGGAATCTTTTTCTGGCAGCATCTCTGGATGCTTTCATTTATTATTTTTTCCAGAACACTCTAGATCATTGGCATCCCATTGGCATGCTGGAACCATCCATATGCATTGGGGCTACAGTTTCCAGAATTCTCAGCCCCTCTAGCTTTAGGGGAAATTGCTCTAGAATATTGTATCTTTCCATGGTATTTGGAACTGGAGATTGGATGAGGATGTCCTTCAGTGAAAACTGCCATGGTCGACGGAACTGACCGTTGAAATAAACGTCGATGCTGTTGCTACAAGGAATGGGGTGGGGTGGGGTGGGGTGGGGTGGGGCGGGATAGGATAGGATAGGATAGGATAGGATAGGATAGGATAGGATAGGAGAGGAGAGGAGAGGAGAGGATAGGATAGGATAAACAGTGAAACAAAGGGGGGGATGGAACTGAAAATGAGTGTAACACAATGAATGTGAACAATGAATGAATAATTAGTACAGCTTCAATGGGTAAAAATTAAAATAAATGGGCCCTTTAAGAAAGAAAACATTTTAAAAAGGGCACATCTAGTGATCAAGAGGTATTCTTGTTTAATAGTAAGATGACATTTAACATAAATTAATAAATTCAATTTGCATGTATTTTAAAACATTTACAGACTTCTCTGCATTCCAGAACTGCATATGGTGGCCGGGGGGGGGGGGGGAGCCTGCCATCTCAACAGCCTGTAATTTGTCTCAGTTTCAGCCCAGCTAACAAATATTTACAGGGATGAAATGTGTGGTGCAAAGCTGGGGAAGACAAACTCAAACAAATGGCACCTCCTCTGGTGAAGGAGCTTCCTGTTATTGTCAAATATCACAAAACCTCTGCCATAGTAACTCATATTGCTGCATCCTTTGATTAGTAAAAAATTGGGAGTCACAATGCTACACCTGCTTTAGCCGTGTGATAGTGTTACAAAAGGTCGCCCCCTTGGATTGCCTTTACATTCAGCCTTTATATTCAGTGTTGTCTGCTCTCTTTCTCTTCACAGACTCTCTTCCAAAGCCCAGATGAAGGCTGGCAGGTCTATACTTCAGCTCAGGCCCCCGATGGCAAATGTCTGTGCACAGCAGTCATCCCTGTTCAGGGCACCTGCTCACGAGACCTGCGCAGCCGGCAACTACGGCAGCTCATGGAAAAAGTAAGCCAAAGGTTTCCTACTTGTGGGAGAAGGTGGCTCAAGCAGTGGGGACCGTTAGGTTTGTTAGGGGTGCTGTCAAATGCTGTTGGAGTCGTGCCTCATGCTCTTTTCCTCTTCTCCTTTTGCTCACACTTCACTCCCACCTGCTGGAGGTTCCTCCCTAATTTTGTAAGGTCAGGGATTAAGAGCTGGTGAAATCAGATTGAGGCCAGATGAAAAGAAGTTATTATCCCAAAAGCTGGGAAGTGGTAGACTGATCCAATCCAAACTAAGCAAATTTCACTGATCTGGGGCAGTGAAAGTGGCCTGATCTAATCACCTACCCCCAAATCTTGGTGACATTTATATAAGACAGGTTTGGCATTTCCTGAAAGGAGTTAGAGGTTCCCCTGCAACCCTTATATCCTCAAAATCATTCATACATGGTCATTAAAAAGATTCTTCAGTACCTGATCCATGAAGGAGAAAGGATCCTGCCATCAAAGTAGGAGACCCTCACCTCCTTTACTGAGCAGAAACCACTCCATCCCAAATTAGCTAGCTCAGGACCAGGTTTGACTGATGTTCTAGCCATCTGTCAAAACTTGCTTTCTTCCTTAGGGAGAGCAAAACAGCACTTAGCAATGAAGGCAGTCCAAAATATCCTGGCATACTTGAGTTATAGCTCATGGACTGGATGAAAGCACGCTCATGTGGCTGTGAAGAGTGCCCCATCATTCATGGGGCTGTGACGAGCACCCCATCATCTAGGAGAGATTTTTTGTGACTGAGTTGAGGATTTGAACCACTCCTTATTAAGGACCCTAATCACTACACACACTGGGTTTCACTGACATCATGCTGTTGCTCGCATTTCTACTGCCATCTGTAATGGCTGTATCAACTATGCATGTTTTGCCCCTGAACACTGTCTTGGGCTTTGCAAATTTCAGCTCACAATGGTCTCACTGAGAGATAACAGTGATGATGATGATGATGATGATGATACAATGATGATCATAATGGTGGATGGGTGGATGGATGGATAGACAGATGTATACAACCAATGATGAAAAAACATACTATTTATTTATTTATTCAATTTATGTAGCGGTCCATCTCACTTTTACATGACTATAGGTGGACTACAATAAAATAAACACATAAAATACACAATATAAAAATAAATAATGAATAATAAAAATAAAATACATAGCACCCAGGCATTATCAAACCAATCATCCATACAGCCAGGAGACTGTGTTGAAGCTCAGGCACCAAACCAAGTTTTCAGGGCTTTATGAAAGGCCAACAGGGACAGGGACAATCTAATTTCAAGGGGGATGATGTTCCAAAGGGTGAGTGCCACAGCAGAAAAGGCTCTCGTTCTGGGCCCCACCAGCTGACATTCTTTAGCCAATGGTACCCAGAGTGTGCCCCTCCTGCCAGATCAGGTAGGACAGGTAGAGACGATTGGGGAGCAATGGTGTCACATGTGTGGAGTAACCGGCACCAGTACCTGCCCACGCTGCTGCATTCTGCACAAGTTGAAGCTTCCAAATACTCTTCGAGGACAACCCTGTGTAAAGTGCATTGCACTAGTCCAGTCTGGAGGTCACAAGGGCATGGGTGACCATGAGCAGGGGCCCCAGTTCAGGAATGGGTTGCAACTGACACACAACCTGAAGTTGTGCAAAGGCCCTCCTAGCCACAGCTGCCACCTGCTCTTTGAGCAGGAGTGGTAAGTCCAGAAGAACCCCCAGATTGCACACTGGGTCTGTCTGGGGCAGCACCACTCCATGCAGAACCAAAGATGGAAGGTCCCTGGAACCAGGAGGTCCAAAACCCCAGAGCCACTTGGTCTTCATTGAGGTTGAGCTGAAGCCTGTTGCACCCCATCCAGCCCCCCCAGCTTCTAGGCCCTGAGACAGAACCTTCATGGCATCACTCAGGCGGCCCAGGGTGGAGATATAAAGGAGATATAAATGGAGATACCTCACCCCAAACTGTTGGATAACCTCACCCAGCGGCTTCATGTAGTTGTTAAACAATGATAATGATATGACTCCATCTGCATTTTGCTTTTCTTGCAAGGAACTCAAGGCAGCAAACAGGTATCCCCCCTTTTATTCTCCCCAAAAGCATGCAAGGTGGGTTAGGCTATAGAGATTATATCCAGCTCCAAGTCATCCAGTGAGCTTCATGGCTGAGTGGAATTTTGAATTTAGGTCTCCTTGGTCCTAGTCTAACTCTCAAACTGCAGCCCTACACGGGCTGTTCACCACATCCATCTCCCTCTCCATGCAGACAGAGTTTGGAATCATGTATTTGCAAGGGGGACCATCAGCATCTTGAGGAATAGATTTGGTGTCATGGCCACCCCCTTAGAACTAAAAGATACCAAAGAACCTGCAAAATGCCTATCTCGGCTCTCATTTAGGCTCTCCTCAACCTTTTTTTTATTACTGGATTCCACCCCTGCCCTTTGCTCATGTTAGACCGGATGGAAGCTGAGGCTTTGATCCTTCTGTCAGTGATGCTGCTTTCTTTCTTCCTCCAAAGGCAGCTTTGCCTCTTAGGATGCAAGGGAGAAGTCCGGGAGCTTCCTTTGTCTCACCTTCTTCTCTTTAATGAGATGCAAATGGGGCCTTTATGGTTCTTCGTGGAGCAGCAGCAGCCGGCCTCACGGCAGGATGAGCAGTAAATCCCCCTTCCTCAAGATTAATTGCCTTGAAATCTCATTACCAAGGGAAGACTGCTTCCCATTGACTTCGCACGTGCAAATAAAGTATTTATTAGCCAAATAAGGATCGTGCCAATTTACTGTTGCAATTACCATGGGCCTCTTCACCAGGGAATTGCAGAGAAGGATCTGTTGAGCTTGAGCGCAGCTTTCATGTTGCTTCAAAAGCTTCAGGATGGGCAAACAAATAGCACCTTTGTGCAGGAATGTGCGTGGGCCTTGGCATGTACGAAAATACGAGGAAGAGGAAGAAATTAAGTCCGTAGACCATTCTGTTTTTAATAGTGGAGTCTTTGAGGTGGTAGCAATGCTAGGGCATGGGGGGGGGCATTAATTGGCTTGCCATGTAGGACGTAGACAAAGTGAGTGTAGAGTAGAAGAAATTAAGCATGTCAATACGAGTTTATAAAGATTGGACCGATGGAGAGAGGTAAAACAAATTTATAGTAGGGAAGCTTGGAGCTTCTGTGTTTTTATTCTGCTGGTCATTGACTATAATTAAACAAATCAACATTACAGCAGGGAGGGAAACTGTTATTCCTGTCAAGCAGAGAAAGTGGACTACAGCTCCCTTTTGATGGGTAAAGAATCGCAAATGCCTACCTGGGCAATTGCAAGCAGAGTATAATTGCTGCGTCCAATTCAACACCAACCAACCAAAGGACAGACTCCCCCCACCCCCCACCCCCCACAAAAAAAGATGAGAACCAATCTCAAAGGTACACAGAAATAAGCATGTTATGTATCTTTGGGGTTTCACCCTTCCTTTTTCTTTCCTGAATAAAAGTTCAAGCAGAAATCTAGTAGTGATTGAAAACTGCTGCTGTAGGGAGAGTTATTATATTTTCTCATAAAAAGCAATAGAGGGGAAAAAATAGAGGCCATACCTTTATTCAGTCAGACTGAAATTTTACAGCCTTTTCAAGAACTCTTCATCAGGCAAGATGACGGAAAAAAAAGTCAAGGGGAGGAGGAAAATGTGGGTGATCTTCCAGCTGTGGACCAGTTTACTTTGATGAGAAGTGACGGAGACCTCTGGGTCTGAGTTGGGATCTTACCAGGTACAGTGTTAGATTGCATTGTGGCAAGTCCTCCTTTAAAAAAAATATATATACAAATCCCCTCAATTAAAGACCAAATAGTTTCTCCCACCATTGTGATGGGAACAGTAGAAATCAGAGAAATCAACAGATGGGCTTAATATTAACAAAGTATAAGCTTTTGCTTCCCCATGTGATGGAGGTTCTTATTTTATATACAGCAACCTGTGGTCTCCAGCTCTGTACACACTGGATTCATTCACCCAAGATGCTTAACCTAGTTACAAATTAATCCATTTGAGGGGCAAATACAATACATGGAATCATAATACAACAAAGAGTCTGGGTCTGCAAAGTATACTAACTACCCACCACCACCACCACCAAGGTTGATTCTAGCTAAGCTTAGCAGGATGTTTGAATGCATCTGCTAGGTCTTTATGTAACCTGATGAAGCATGTTGTATGAACACAACTAGAATGTCTTCTTACAATAACCACACTAAAACCACAATCTTCCTCCCAATCAGGCCAAACTGCAGTTCCCAACTAGCTACATGGAATCTCTTGAAAGGAACTAATGGTTGTCATGCCATCCATAGTATATTTGGGGGAAGTAGCTGGGAGTTCAGTGATAGAAAATTCAGATTTCAGTTCTGAGGATTTTAAATGGGAGGAGCTGGGAAAAACTCCAATTTGAGATTCCAAGGGGCCAAAGTAGACAATCTGGGCCATATAGGCAAACTGTTTGGATATAATGCAGGTGCTGTCATTCATGATTTGGACTGGTGCTGAGATGGAACTACCTATACAGGTAGACCTCGTTTAACAATGATAATTGGGACCAGCAACTCTATCGTGTGGTTGTAAAGCACAACGTCACATGTCTGCATTGACTTATGACAGCAATTGCAGCAGTTTTGGTTGTGAATCCTGTGCAGTTGTTAGGCATGACATCATGTGATCTCCATTTGTGACCTGCTCGCTTCCCCATTGACTTTGCTTGTCCGAAGCCAGCAGTGAAGGTCACAAATGGCCATCGTGTGACTGTGGGGACACTGTGATGCCTGCAACTACGAGGACTAGTCGTAAGTTTCCTCATTCAGTGCCGTTGTAACTTTGAACAGTCACGCAATGAGTGGTCATTAAACGAGGACTACCTGTACAAGTAGTCCTCATTTAGTGACCACAATTGGGAGCAGCAACTTGGTCAATAAGCAAAGTAGTGGCTAAGTGAAACTGCAACTGTGCTTACAATCTTACTCCAGCTTTCCTTTGCTTTACAGACCTGCAAAGGTTGTAAATGTGAGGATTGGTCGCAAAGTTACTTTTTCATCAACATCATAACTGCAAATGGTCTCTAAATGAGGACTACCCATACGTCCCAGTAACAACGCTCAGTTTCAAGGCCACTCCCGTGCTCCCCTCCCTTATTTTTTTAAATCAGGGACTGCCCAGCATTTCAAATTCAAATCTTGATGTTTCTGTTCCTATCATCTGTATTTCTTGGTCAGGCAAGCATTGTCTTGACTGTAGAGCAATTCAGCTGCAATTTCATTCAGGGCTCTTGGGGGGTATGGAGCACAGTGGTTGCCACAAAAATCTCAAGAAATAAATAATGCAGGTTAATAAAATGTCATGAAATCCCCATTTCTGACTTTACTTGGGAAGAGAGGGAGGAGAAGGGAGCCATATATTTCTAATCTTTTTGAATTCTGCCTTACATGAAAGCATTGAAAAATATGTCTGAATGGTAAAGGCGATAAAACATGCTGCCGAGCATAACATAAAGCCCAAGAGTTTTTCTACATTTGAAACCAAGACAAATTACTGCCCTGTAATCATCATGTAAAAGAGCTATGGGGAAAAGTATTCAAGAATAATGTTTCAATAAATAAAGTAAAATACGAATGAGCTAATAAAGCATTGTTACAAGTTGATATTATATCTGGTCTTAGCCTTTGCACATGAAATCAACAGGGCATTTTGGGAGAGTCATAAGAGGTTCACAGAGAGGCAAGCAGGTATGTAGTTAAAATGCTGAGGTTGGTGGGAGTTGAACTCTCCCCATTCTGGAGAGTTAGGGGAGGCCTACTTGTAGATTTGTCTTGGATATATAGAAGGCTTCCAGATTTGGGATTATACATGCTTGTTAAAATGGCATGCACAATATGAGATTTATGCACACACACACATACACACACAGAGGCACACTTCCAAGACTGATATATCATATTGTATCATATATCATGTATCATATCAGTCTGCATGCTTAGCCTCTTCACTACAGATCTTTTGATCACTTCTAGTTTATGTTTACCCTTGTAAACATGTAAAAAATTCCCTTTATCTTTCTCTGCCTTCTGCTCTGCATGCTTTGTACTTTCCTACAATTAGTACCATTATTGCCTTTCTCTGCCATTGTGGTTTGCTTCCTGAGCTTATTCAAGCTGCAGAAGGAGATTCTCAGAGCACCGAGGTGACCACAACATATGGTCACTGTCTGGCCGTTCAGGCTCAATTAATGTGGCTGAAAGTGCAGGATGGGGGGGAAACTGCCCAGCAGAGTGTGCTGAATCTTCTGCTGTCAGAGGGCAGGGCACTGCTGGAACAGTCACGACTGCACACCATCAACACTGGAGCAGTGGGCCATTGACAGCACTCTCTTGCATACTCTCTGTCTCCCTAATAGGGCCAGGAGGGAGAAGCAGTTCAAATTTTCAGAGACAGGTGGCTTTACAGCCTGCCTTTCCAGGTTAGACTAGGAGAGCAATTTCAGCAGTATTGATCATTTGAACTCAAAGCATATCAGCTGAGATAGGAAGGTGCTTGTCAATAGATAGGGAAGGCTTAAGGAATGTTTAAGCAGGAAGAGCAAAATGAAAGGCAAATAAGTACATTTAAAAAAAAAAAAGAAAACAGTTGTGTACTCTACTAATTCTTAGTGATCTCACAAAGAAGCCCACTTCTTTCCACCCACTGGGGTACTGGGAATTAGACCTACCCGCTTGCAAGATTACAGTTCTTTCAGGGTGAGATTTTCTGTTAAACCATCTTTTAGTAGATGGGCCTTTAGTGATTATGTGACACAAATTAGGCTACTTAACAAAATTCTTTATTAAGTACTGTGTTCACACGCAGGACTTAAGCAGGCCACCAATAAACCTAGTGGCTGGATTTTATCAACCTGTGAAATTTGAGTTAAATTTTTGAGGTGGCTGCTTTGATGGTGTTCAAGTGAAGCCAATCTATTTGGTTAATTTATATTTCAGTGCTCTCTGAAAATCCAGAAAATGGGCTAATTAGCTAACTAGGTTATGTGTGAAGCTTAAAGACAGCCAAGGTTATGATTGCTACCAGTTGAAATGGCTTGAAGCCCGGCTGTCCATACATTGAACATACTCATGCCTTACTTCATGAAGCAGACTTACCAGATCTCTGGGTTCCATCCTGAAACTTGAGGTTTGAGATTAATTCTTAGGGGAGAAAATTAATTCAGGACTGTTATCTGGTCTGGCACACCTACAAGCTCAGTGGCAGTGTGGAAGCTAGCTGGCCTACATTGGCACAAAGTAGCTGTTGCTCAAGTGTCTAGGAAGTACAGCAGCATTAGCGTTAGCAATCATGCATGGGATAGCAGTGTGTTCCAGTCATGTTATTCAGCAAATTAGCAGAGGCAGAAAAGCGTGATGCAGAAAGTGCTTTCATACACCCCTGGTTCATAGGCAGATAAGACTGATTGACTGTAATTGATATGCCATTTTAAAGCTTTCGGCAGCTTGGAAAACAATACAAACATTAAAATAAAAGAGAAACAAGTAGAAACAATAACAGTACAAGAGAGGTCTTTAAAGAACAGCCCATAGCTTCCAAACCCATAGCAGGAGGGTTTCTCTTACCATACATCTACTTCCCAGGCTCTCTGGAGTAACTGGAGTCTACTGGCTTTCCAAAAAACCTAATAGGATAAGAATCATGTTTTTGTTTCCTCTGTGAAAGAAGGGAAAAAAATAAAGGCAGTACTCCTTTATATTACTAGAGATAATATACATTTTGAAGGATTCTGGCTACATACTTTATTGCTGATCCATGCCCTTTGCCCAAGCTGTATGTCAGTTTTTTTACTTTTAAATTGGCATTCCTGTGATACTAGGATCTCAACCTCCTGTTCCCTAGACCTATCTTCCTTGGGGTTAGGGGGAAAGGAAAGAAATGAAAGATCATTCATCTTTGAGGTAATATGGACAAAAACATGAAGCGAGCAGCACTCATGTCATGTTCAGCTGACCTGCATATTCCTAAGTACCTTGAAACCTCCAAATACATCTCTTTCTTTCAAACAAAGTCAGGTGCTTCTGCAGAAAGCATTTGCAAAAGAAGAAGAAGAAGAAGAAGAAGAAGAAGAAGAAGAAGAAGAAGAAGAAGAAGAAGAAGAAGAAGAAGAAGAAGAAGAAGAAGAAGAAGAAGAAGAAGAAGAAGAAGAAGAAGAAGAAGAAGAAGAAGAAGAAGAAGAAGAAGAAGAAGAAGAAGAAGAAGAAGAAGAAGAAGAAGAAGAATCTCAGAAATGCTCCTGCAGTGGGCATATATTGATCCTGAGGTTTCTATTAATGGTTTGCAAAAAATCTCTGAGTTTTCTTTCCCCTACAAGTTCTGGTGAAAGAGAATCTGTTTGAGGAATGCCTTTGCAAGGAGAAGAGGATTTCAATGAAATTCTCATGGGTGGAGACTGACATTCTTGCTGTTGTGTGCATGGATCTGGATTCTGCCTTTCATTGTACAGTCATCTCTATGATAGTCTGCAGCCTCCCTGGCTTCTCACACTTCAATTAAATCTTAGGAGAAGACATCATTATGGTACTCCTCCCAGTTGGGCATTTTCTGATTTGGTTGCTAGGTAAATTGCAGAGTGATAGCAAGCTATAGAAGAAGGAGGAGGAGGAAGTCCACAAGCAATAGCCTCTCTGTACTTCCAACAGCAAAGCTAACTCAGAAACATTACCAAGAGATTCTTTTCAAAAAACTGTTGAGAAATTGCATGGGAGATTTCAGCACAATTTAGCATCTTGCTGCTGATCTTTTGTTGCCTACCTGAATAACCCTTTTTGGGTAGCATGGTTATGCTGTCTGAGGTATTGGGGAGGTGGAATTCCATCCTGGAAAACTTCCAGTCGGGAAGGTTGGGTTATGGGATCCTAAGTATGGCTGCTTCCACTTGCAATTGAATGACTGATGACTCCTACCCTCTCTTGACCCATCATCCCAATCAAGCTGATGACACCTTGAACCATTTTTATTCTTTCCAACCAATGGAATTTGTCCATATGGTTTTCCAGCAGCAATGTTTTTGTCTATCCAAAAACAGAATAGTAAAGGACCAAATTTGGTGGTGTGAGAGTAGCTGGCAAAAGAAAGGTTTTAAAAGTGGGCTGTATCAGACCAGGGGTCACAGAAAAAAACATTTTCCTCATCTCCTAATGTATTCCTTTGGGAGAGACCGCTGGGAAGTGACTTGGAATGTGTATGACAGTTCCATTCTATGTCACCCTTTCTGGTCACATGACCCAGAGCAGAGCATGGGCTGTACATTCACATTCAAATGCACAAACACATTATGAGAGAGTAGAAACAGAGACAATATGTTACTTGGCTATACAGGGGGAAAAAAATAGATGCATTCTGGGGCCATAGTCAATAAAGGGGTTGGAAAGAATTCTGGAAGTATTGCATGCTTTTTCTACCTGGTTTATACATCTATGGAAGACAGCTCTCTTGAGGAGTATTCTTCTTGAACACTCAGTATTACTTCTGGGTTATTACCTCCAAATACCAGTTGCAAGGGGTAAGCAGAAGGACAGTATTTTGTCTCCACCTCCTACTTAAAATCCCAGAGACATCTGGTGGGCCACCATGAGACAGAAAATGCTGGACTAAGATGACCTTTGGCCTGACCCAACAGGGCTGTTCTTATGAGCTTATCCTAAGTAGCCTCTGCTTGGATGGAGCAGCAGTCTCACTCTGGGTCACAAACAAATGGATAAATGTCTATGAATGCACAAATGGTACAAACATTTTTTTTGCACCTGCCATTTAGAAGCATTTGACATTTAATTAACCGCTGTGCTGGTGAGGGAGTTGTTTGGGCAGGAAACAAAGCTGTGGGCAGCCAGGAACACCGGAGAGAATTCTGTGGACACTGAGGGCTCGGGAAAGAGAGAAATTGCTCCCTGAAGAGCAAAGGATTAACCAGTTCTGGTGAAGTAAAACTTTGGCCTTCCTAACCATGAGGCACCTTACCTGCTACTCTGCTAAATTACTGCTAAATTACCAGCTTGGCTAAATCGATTTTGGACTGAACCAAGGAAAAACATTAAAGATGACATTTCCCCACAGGAAGAGAGTTTAATTTCAGCAAGCAGCACTTCTGCTGTGCTAGGAGTTCCTTTGGTCTGAACTGCACCTTTTTTTAAATAGAAGAAGAGAAGAGAAGCAGCAAAATCAAGGACAGAAGGGGAGCATAACATTTTCAAAACCTGAGATGAACCTCACTCATGTTCTACAACCTTGATTTCTTTTTCTAAGGTGAATCTCATATTTCTTTCCACAGTTTTGAGGAAGAAATGGGGGAAAAAACTTTTAAAGTCAGATTTTATGCCTGTCTGTTCTTCTGTATCTTCTAACATTCCTTTTCTCAGCACTGTTTCTGTTGGGCAGATAGAAAGTTCCCCTCTTTTCAAAGTTTACTCTGGATTCTTCAGGCAAAGCCCTATCAAACCCCAAAGAAATAAGGCAGTGAACCTTAATCTAATGTTGTTTGGATTGTGTGCTCAAACAAAACGGGGGTGGGGGGAGCTTGAATTGTGTTGCCACAACCACCATTTTGATTTTTTTTTCCCACCCCAGATCCTGCAGATCAGAATTGCACTCTGTGTCAAATGGGAATCATTGAAACAAGAATTGGTTGGAGGAAGGTATCTCTACCTGAACACCTCACCACCACCCAATATCAAAAGGTTGTTCAGGAGGAATTTGGACTTTCCTTGAAACAGTCTTTGAAAGGCAGCCCTAGGTCACTTCTGTACCACACGCTACTTTTTTAGGAAGGACCCCAGGGTCTAATGAACCCCATGGGTTTGTATTTTTAAAGCCTTGGATGGTGGTGGCTGTGTAGAGTTTCTTCTGCTGCTACTTTGTATTTTAGAGCTGTCATGAACTGCCCAGGATTCTGCAGGGGGTAGGCAGCATCTGATCATTTAAAATAAATAATAAATTAGCTGCTCTAAGAACTTACAAAGGTTAAGTGCCTGCTGAGGATGAAGGCACCAGAAGACAGCGGAGAGTGGATTGGATGCACGTGCATAATGGTAAATATGTTGCAGAGGTAGCATGTAGATGTTTTTATCTGGGCTACGATTGAGTTGGTAGCTTCTCTTAATATACTGTAATTGCAGACGCATAGAAGAAATCTGTATTCCAGCCCCTAGGGTCCACACGCATCAGTCAAGCTGGGTTGGGATGGGTTCAAGGAACAGAAGTGATCATGCAGCTTCATCCAAATCATATTTTATTTATTTATTTGGTAAATTTATATAGCTGCCCATCTCACATATATGACTCTGAGTGGCATAGAATTTAAAAACATAAAAACCAACAAAATAACCAAAAACATAACAGCTAAAATCAATGAAAGCAATTAAAAAAATCTGCTGGACAGCACACTCCATTTCCCTAGCAATACAGCCACTTTGCAGGCTCCATACCCACATTACCGGATTCCCAGGCTAGATGGCAAAGCCATCCATGTCTTCAGGCCCTTCCAGAAGGCCAGCAAGGTCAGGGCCAATCTGACCTCAGGGGGAATGATGTTCCAAAGGGCAGGTGCCACGGCAGAAAAGGCTCTCTTCCTTGGTCCCATCAGATGACATTCCTTCATGGATGGGACCTGCAGCGTGCCCTTTCTGCTGGACCTGATGGGACAGAGAGATGTGACTGGGAAGAGGCAGTCCCTCAAATTTGACTTCAAGAACTCATTGCTCCAAGACACAGTGATTGTTGCAGTCACTTAAGACAGCCTTTCCCAACCCAGCATTCTCTATATTTTTTTTGCAACAAGTTTCAATCTATCCAATTATTTCTAGTTGTAATCAGCAGATTTTCTGCTTTTAAGAAAAATACTCGTTCTGTTTATGACAGGCAGAGATTTAGAAGATAATATTGTAACAGGACTTGCTCTGACTTAGGATGTAAAGATATCATTACTAAGGAAATACATGTCCTTTATAGCATTCATGTCTTCTAGAAGGTAAGCATGCAGAGGATGATTCTTAAATCCCACCCAATTTAACTTCAGAACAAAGTCCAAATTTTCTGGTGAGCTTCATGGCTGAATAGTGTTTTGAAACTGCATCTCCACCATCCTCAATCAAACCAGGGACATGGTAACTATCTACTCCAGATGTTTGCTGGACTCTGTCTCCCATTTGACCTAATCAGAGTGGCCAGTGGTCAGGGATGATGGGTTCTGTAGTCCAACTATATGCCATGAGCCATAGATTTCCCTCTCAGCTATAAGCAGTACGCTCCATTGGATTTTATGGAATTGTGGGGTAATGATACTGTCAAAAAATCAGTACCCATAACTCATTTCTGCACAAGCAAAAAGCAGTAGTAGGAAAACATGTGGTAATAAAGCAATAACAATAAAGATAATATGTATAGAGAAGTTCGAGTCTTCAGGGGACCCAAGAACCATATGAAAATGTCAGGTGAATTTCCTTCATGTCAGTCCAAAACTAATTTCAGTGAACTATCTTGCTTAGCCATATGTCCAGATATAATTGTGCAGGTTCAGGAAAAGGCAGGGTTTGCTCATTTAGATGAGGCCTAGCAAGCCAACATGTAATTTATTTTTCAAAGGATAAGAAGTTATGAAAAAGCAGGATGGTTTGGGCTAAGATCTGACTCAGGAGGGGTGTCCAAGGACCTCAGTGGATTGGTGCACCAAACGTAAGACTATTTTCAACTTTTCCTTTGATCTAGTGATCTTTCCAAGGCCTGAAAATAGTCAGGAAATTTTGGGCTCCAGAATTCAAGACTAATACCAGAGTATAT
Organism: Python bivittatus; assembly: GCF_059951505.1. Taxonomy (NCBI): domain Eukaryota; kingdom Metazoa; phylum Chordata; class Lepidosauria; order Squamata; family Pythonidae; genus Python; species Python bivittatus. The sequence continues at coordinate 12,553,099 of NW_028277048.1, read as the reverse complement.
TTGGACAAAAAAGGGAAAGAATGTGTGTGTGTGTGTGTGTGTGTGTGTGTGTGTGTGAGAGAGAGAGAGAGAGAGAGAGAGAGAGAGAGAGAGAGAGGATTCATATCATATGCAATTTGTTTAGTTTGATTCTGTTTTCATGTGTTCTACTCTGATACATTTTTGTGGATCATTAAAGAATTGAGCCCAGCATGGAGAAATGGAAAGAAATACCAAATATATCCTGACTAATTTTATGAGAAACACAGGGTTTGCCTTTAGTATACCTATCTTTTCCCTCTCCTCAAAATTGCCTTTTAAAATGTTTTAAGACTCACAAAGCTCTGGTCACAGCACATTGGTTTTATCCTGGCTTTTATTGTTGGCTTTAATACGTTGTAATCTTGGCCTGATTTTTAATGTGTTAAACCAGGCTCACATCACTGTGTATCAAGAGGCTGAGCCACACACTGTTGAAAGGTCACTAGTTAGATCACTCTTATTCCTCCAGATGTGCTGGACTACAACTCCCAGAATGTTTTATCCATCATGGCCAACAGATGAGAATTATGGAATACTTTCACACCACCATTTTGCACTTCTTTAGGAGAAGCAGGCTGTTTTCATGACATCAACTGTGTATTGATTTACAGTTCTCCTCTTGGTTATTGAACATCAAAGCAATGTTGATATTTTCTTTTGAGTCCCTGCAGTAATGCACTCTAGTGAGCAGTCCATTTCCTCTTGATTTGTCCTACTTCTAATCTCCTGGCTTAAGCCAGCTAATATTCTTTTTCCCACAACACCACTGAAACCGTGGAACTTGCCTCTTCATATATGCATTACTTAGAATTTATTTCCCTCTAACCAGTTCTCATAGCCTTTTGCACCCGTGGTTACTGATATTGAGAAAAGCATCTGATTACAAAATTGCTAACAAGCTATCAGTTCATCTTCAGAAGTCACAAGGGCTCTTTAATGCAACAGAGGAATGGTGGCTTAGCAGCCAAGAAGTCTTTGGGGGATGTTAGTATTTTGTTTACTTGTTTATTGTATATATACCTCACATAAATCTTTTTTTTACAGTAGATTTTCCCCTCATAGCAACCTCTGAGATTTTATTGACAAGACAAATACATTGAAAAACATGGAGAGAGTGGAGGGCTGTTAGCAATTTATTTTATTTTTGTGTGGGTGATGTGAGAGTTAGTTGTCATGCAGCCAGGGAAAATGACAAGATAGCAAATCAGTTACAAAAACAAAGGACAATTGAGCCAGCCTAATCCAAATAGGCTAGAAAGAAGAAAAACAAAATATAAGGTGGTTTGAAATACACACACAAACTTTATACTTTATTTTAGACAATTACAAAAAGTAAACAGAGTACCAGAATATGGAACAATAACATTGGTTTTTCAATAAGAAATATTTATTAGAATTTTTTGGATTTCTTGTGAGGTTGACTATCAATTCATTCCTACCTGTGGGATGAAACCTGATAGATGAGGAGAAATTGTTAAACAGCTTGGGGGACACAGTAGTAGTGTCAAACAGAATAATGTTCCATATGCAGAGTCAATCACTGAATACCACTGAGAATGTTCCTGCAAGTAGAAATAACACCTGTGTAACATAGTGTCCTAGCACCAATTCATGGAGATAATCCAAGTAGAGATCATGATCAGCACTGCTGAAAGCTTTTGAGACATCAGTGGGTTTAACAGAGCCAAGTTCACTCTGTCTGATTACAAAATTGCTAACAAGCTATCATAACATAAGAAGTCACATATCGTTGCACCTATTGTTGATAATTTGGTGCATTAAAGCTCTGGAAGGATATCCTAGGTCAGAGGTGAAGAGATGATTGTAGGGAAACTCCAAAATGATTTTGTTTGCCCCTCCCAATACACTATAGCAACCTTCCCCAATTCATACCCCACTAGATGTTTCATTTTTACTACAAATCTCATTATGTCCAGCCGGTTTGTTTGGGATGATAGAACTTGTAGGTAAACACATCTTGGTAGCTATTCTGGTTTGGGGAAGACTGCCCAGAATACCAGTTTGCACATTTGGAAATTTCTTCAAAATATAGGGGTGGGGAGAATTAATTTTTGTTGTTGTTGTTGTTGTTCTGTATATCAAAGCACCTAATTAAAATCTTATTTCCATAATTCCAGTCTTGCCTTTTATAATGCAATGGATGTGCTTATTTCAGTGAGCAGGAAGCTATTTGGCAATACCTCTTGGCTTCCAGATCAAGATGACGTCACCATTCCTTCTGCTACTATGTTTAGATTTAAAAATCCCATCCTATGCTATGGTATGGTCCCAAGGACCTTGATCTCATCCCAAGGACCTTGATCTCATCCTCAGGCTGAAAAATTAAGAATTATAGTTCAGGGCTCAGTATAGATACTTGAGTAGAACACCTGAGTGGATCTTGCAGAGCTCTGACTGCCATTTCCTTGGTCTCTTGATTGACTTCAGATGGGAGAAAACAGGCTTCTCTTTCCAGCAGTCTGTTCTCCAAACCTTGCTAGCTTGTCTCCATCCTCCCATTGTTGATGATAGTCTTGACTTCCCCAAGGATCCTAATGATTCTAGTTCTTGAAAGTGCCAAGAATTCCTGGTCTTCCGTCTAAAATTGCCAAGGTCCTCAATGCTGAGGGGAGGGGAGAGCAAGAATAGCAATTCATTTGTAGTGTATATAAGGCTTGAACCCATGGCTCTCATAACTGCACTTCTTCTTTCCTGTACAGACAACTTGAATGAAATGGCTCCTAGACAGCTAAAGAAGCTCATCTCCAGCCATTTCTCTCAGTGATGAGTCATCTGTATGTATTTGCTGTCTTATGCTAGCTTTGGCATTCAGCATGCTGCTTTTAGGGAGGTGAGAGGCAAACATAATTGTGTATCAGAGGACTTGCATGGCACAAGGGTCATTGCTTAATTTCATTTAGTTTCTCATGTTTGCCCCTTACCTGTTTTACTGGGATTTTAAAAAACATTTTTGTGCATACTTCTCCTGTTATGCATATTTTCTGTGCAATTTTCCAGAATAGGTACATTTCTATCCACACGTTTCCTGATGTCCAAATTGTTGCAGAGGTTTTTCCATACCGTAATAAAATATCGAATACACTTTTTCCAAAGATATATTTTTTTCTAATAATGTATACTTTTGCTGCTTTTTTTAAAAATTGGGGGTGCTCTTTCAAAATGTGGAAAATATGAATTTTGCTACATAACAATTTTCTATTTAGGGGTTATATGCTCAGGAAGTTGCAAACTGAACCGTTTTTGAAGGTTGAGGTTTTCAAAATGAACATGGGCTAAAGGAATGGGCTACATTTTCTCAGGTGTCTGACATGTGCTGAAAGGGTTAGAAAGATGGCTCTGGGTTTGTTTATATGTATGTGTGTAGGTGGATGGTTGGATGAATGGAGAGAGAGAGGAGAGAGAGAGAGAGACAGACAGACAGGCTCAGCCTTTCAAGATGGTGTCAGGAAACAGACACCACAAGGGCTGCTGGAGTCCTATAGTTGCAGCGTATAATAACAAAGCCCGAAAGAGTTTCTCTCTTATACCAAAGAGAATCAGGACAGGACAATCTTGAGTTTTTTTCTCAACTCCTCTCTTTCAGGACTAAGCAGATGTTTATGTAACCACTCTTGCATCCCTTCTTCAGGGTTATTTCTGTACAGAGAGAGAGAGAGATCCAGTTTTCCTTCAATGTTATGTTTCAGAGGGATAGGTAATGGTATGTGAGAATGACCTTGGGACACAGGAGAAAAAGCTGCAGACTAGACAATGGTCAGACAATGGTTCATCAGTGAAGTTAAACAGCCAGACAGTGGTTCATCAGTGAAGTCATTAAGCGTGATGTCACATGGTCGCCATTTATGACCTCCTGCCAGCTTCTCCATTGACTTTGCTTGTCAGAAGCCAGTGGTGAACATTGCAAATGGTGATCTCTTGACCTTGGGATGCTGTAACTGTCATGATTGCAAGCCAGTCTCCAAGTATCTGGATTGTGATCACATGACCGCAGGGGTGCTGTGATGGCTACAACTTTGAGGACCAGTTGTGAATACCGCTCATTTAGTGCTGTCATAACTTCAAATGGTCGCTGAATGAGTGGTCATTAATTGAGGACCTGTCGTGGATAGCAACAGAGAGCAAAGCTATCAGGAAGGGAAAGGAGACAAAAGACAACATAGTCCACAAGGGGAGCATGGGAAGCATAAGAGGTTCAGGATAGCCTTATTACAAGACATGATCACCATCAACATAGGCATCTTTAACAGCAGATTAGACCACCATAGATAACAAATTTACTAATGGCTACTAATCATGACAGCAATATATTAACTCCAGGGTCACAAAAGCTATGCCTCTGAAGACTAGTTCATGGGGAGCAGCAGTAGGAGTAGCTAGGCTGACGTGACTTGTTTTGCATGAAATTGGATGCTGCTTCAGAGCAGCACTCACTGTGCTCCAACACAGCCCTCCGTATATTCTCATATAGTACATGAAGTGGCCTGTAATCTACGGACGTTTAGGACTACTGGTCTTTAATGTGCCACATGAGTCTGTTGTGGCAAACATTCAGTCCATATCTATCAGAAGTTAATCCTGCCGAGTTCAGTGGAATGTCCTTCTGTTTATAGGATGACAGCCAAATATAATTGTTGGTGTAGTAGCTCTGTGCGTGTGTGTGTGTGTGTGTGTGTGAGAGAGAGAGAGAGAGAGAGAGAGAGAGAGAGAGAAATTTCCCTTCTATTACAGTCTATCCAAGATGTAAAGGCAAATGAAATCACAGAGTATGAAAAGGTTACCAATCAAGTGTTTCTATGTGCAGGAGGTGGATGAGCTAATATGCAGATGTGCACCTATACAATGCAACAAACATCTTAAGCCGTTTAACTTTTACCCCTTCAACAACATGCTGAGTTGCAGCAACTTTCCTTTATTATTTACCAGGAAGACCAAAGGAGGCTTGGGAGAGATCTCTGGAATGGATTTCCAGAAGATAATCACCACTAAAGGAACCTATCCCTGAATATTACCTCTTCTGACATAATAATAGAAGTAGAGCCTCTAGCAAAGATCTGAGCATATAGAATAGGTCCCCAAAAGGCATTAAATATCAACATCTGTCTTTTGGTCTGATATCAGCTGGAAATCCGTGAAGGTCTTTAAAAAGAGTTCTCTATGCATCCCAGCAAGTCCTGTGTACTATATTTTACCCAATGTTTCTTATAGGCAGCCTGGATATTACCTGAAATGTCTTTGGAAGTTACCAGCCAGGCCAGATAATTCAAACAAAGTTTTCTTTCTCCAGAAGAGGGTGTAGCTGTCACGTCAAATAATTCATTTGATTAATAATGTGGAGGAGACATTTCATCTGGTTCACATTGTAATGCAAACTTACCTAGCCCCCATTTCCCGATCCTATCTGAGAATTAACACTTTTCTGAATTTTGCAATGCCGCTGGCGACTAAAAAAACACTTTTTAAAAAAATAAATGAAAATTTAAATGAGAGAAAATTCCTTAGGAACATAGGTTTTAGTGAACATGCTTATAGAAATGCATATTGTAGGAGAAATGCATGTGAAGATGCTTGAAGATTCCTGGAAGGACTGCTAGTTATTTGTTTGTTTGTTTATACAATTCACAGACTTAAGCAGAAAGAGGAGAGAGTGAACTTATTAAGGATGGACAGATGAGGCAATTAGAGAAAACCAACTCAAGAGATTCACTCCACCCTATCAATTATATATTGATTTTAATCTAATGCAAAAGCAACAATAAACCCTAATATCTCTAGATGTCTCCTTCTAGTCAAAAACATGGCATCTGAAGAAATGCTCTGTCCGTCGCTAGGATCCGAGCAACAAACATTCAGTATCCTATAAATATATTCTTTCTTTTCTTTATGTCTCTCAATTTGCTTGTGTTAGCTTCTTCATTTAAAAGAAAAAAAAGCTGTGGGAGGAGGACTTCCATACAGTACTTCTTGCATTTAAGTTCCTTTGAATGTTTGCTGTTTTCTGTACATTCTCTGTGCCGAATGACACTACCAGAGACCTTCTGTTTTTCTCATTTTGCTTCCTTCCCTTTGTTCTCTCTCTGAGGAATGATGTACTCCCCTTTGATTTGTTTGCTCCTGATCTACCCCCAGCCTTCTTCATGGTCTTTTCTCTCCTCCTGAAAACCTATAGCATAGTGTAATAATGGCAACTTATTTTTCTGCTGTCTTACAGGCACAGCATTTTTCCTGTTAAACCCATTGCCTGCAGAAAAGAGGAGAAAGCCAATTGTATTTGTATAGAATGGAGAGGGGGCAGAGGGGGGGAGTAGGAGATGAGAAATATATTTATAGAGAGATTCTATATTTTGTCTTGATCTGTAGAAAATGGGAAGGTTATATTTTTTCTTGAAAGTCTTTCAAGCTTATCGTATGAGCTAGAACCTTCTAAGTTATCATTTGCAGAAGCTGAATTCTGAACCTTTTAACATTTCTAGAATTGTGGAAAATGGGCTAAAGGATAAACATATGTTTAACTTGACTGGGAGAAGATAAAGACAGGATAGCAGTTATGCCTTTTAGCAGAATGTCAGAAGGAACAGTAGAATCCCTGGTTGATTCTGGCAATTGAGCACAGACGTACAGGAACAGGAGGAAGCTATCAGTTTAGAATTTCTGAAGGATCTGATCAATGGAAGAAAAGGTTGGGACTTTTTTTTTTTAAGATTTATAGGCCACCCGACTCCCAGTGACTCTGGGTGCCTTACACCTCAGAGTGTAAGGCACCCAGTAGAACACACTAAAATGAAAGAAAAAAAAGACATGTACATCCAGAACAAACAACCCAATGCAAATACCTCAAAGGAAAACTAATAGAACTACAGCAATCACCTTAACCCCAAGCCTGGAGCAGAGCTAGAATTTCAGACTTGCAGAACAGCTGCAGGTTGGGAGCTGTGTAGATATCCGGGGGAATGCTATTCCAGCAGGCAGGTATCATGACAGAGGAGGCGTACTTCCTAGGTCCCAAAAGATAACTTTTTAGTTGAAGGGACCTGAAATGTGCCCACTCTGCCCGGTGTTACTGGGTGGGCAAAAGTTATTGGAGATAGGGATTCCCACAAATAACAAGGACCTTGCCAAGAAGCTCTTTATGAGTTATTACTAGCACCTTGAATTGCACCAGGAAGCCAACTGGCAACCAGTGTAGTCTGCAAAAGAGCAGTGATACATGGGTGTATCATGGTGTGCCCATCACTGTCCACGCCACTGCATTCTGAACCAGCTGTAGTTTCTGAATGTTCTTTAAGAGCAGCCCCATGTAGAGTGCATTGCAGTAGTCCATTCGTGAGATAACAAGGGCACGAGTGATTGTCTGAAGAGCCTCCCTCTCTAGGAATGGGCAGAAGTGGTGCACCAGATGGATCTGTGAAACAGCCTGGCCACAGCTGCCACCTGCTTGGAAGAGCTGTGAGTCCAGGACAACCCCCAAATGGTGCACCAGTCCTGAATGGGGAAGTGCAGCCCCATCCAAGGCCAACAATGACAAATCCCCAGATCCAGGGGACCCAGATAACCACAGCCACTCAGTCTTGCCAGGATTCAGCCTATATCTGTTCTTCCCCATCCCGACCTGAACTGCCTCCAGACACTGGGTCAGGATATTGACAGTATCACCTGGATGGTCCAGGGTTGAGATGTATAATTGAGCTGTTTAGAAGATTAGGATAGCAAATGCTTTTGTTGCTGTCAAGAAACAGGCAATATCAGCTGAGCAAATTTCCTCCTTTTACTGCAACCCTTGCTGTCAGCCCATGTCAACCCTAGGTAGACCACGTTAGGAAACAAATGCCACGACTTACTTTATTGATATAGCCTATAAAGCAGAACCTTGAAAGCCTGACAGCATTTCTCCTTCCCTCCCTCTTATACCAAAGAAAGGGTATGGCAATCTTGGTTTTCTTTCTCACACCTTCCTGTTTTCATGGGCTAAGTTCCTATTACTGCAGGGGCTTCTGCATATTTCCTTCAAAGCCATCTCTGTAGTCCTCTACACGAGCCTGCCCAAAATCTGTTCCAAAGATTTGCAGGATATTCTGGAAGACATGTGGGAAAGTATGTAAGACTGAGGGAGAAGGAAGGGGGAAAAGTTACTGTGTGATTGTGACTCTGCTCCCGTTACACTAATTGTTACTCAGAGAGTTGAATCAATCCTGGATCATCGAACTGGCACGAGCAATGCATATGTTTGGGGAGAATGGTTCTCGCATTTGTGAACAGAAGCAAAACTGGATAGACTATAAGCATCAAGTCTAATTCTCTACCATCAAATCCCTGCTGCCCATTCTCCAGCTTAGTCAACTAGCAGTTAAACCTCACCCAAGCCTGCATGCGCTAAACCAGCACTATTTCATACCATGGGCCTGACGTGTGGCTACACTTGCTTTACTCTTGATGCAACTAACACGCCCCTTGCTATTTGTGTTGGTGGTTGCCTTTTACTGATCCCGTTTTTCAGGAGGGAAGAAAGATGAGAAATGAGCTGAACCAGAAAAAAAAATAATCATCCATTGCACTATATTTATGATTTATTTAGTCATTAAATACATTACACTGCCCATTGCTGAGATCTCAGTACTTTGTGGATATAGTCCAGTGCTATACATATTTATATTCTACAGCCTGCTGTCCAACCATCAAGGTCTCCATAGTGGCCCATACAACATTAAAATATTCAAAACAGCCACAAACATTGAGCGGCACAATAAAACAACACAGAGCAGGACTGATAAAATCCCATTGCAAAAACTCTTTTAAAACTGTGTTTGACAAGCTCTATGAATTTTCCAACCATTATGGCCAAAGGATGGAAGTTATAGGGCACTTCCACATCAGTGTTTTGCAATACCTGCTCCAGGCCTAAATCTTCTCATGATGTTTTCTGGTTCTATAATTTTTATTAAAGATGTTCACATAAGTAAAAGATAAAACTTGAAATTATATAGAGTGCAATTAAGAAAGAAAAAGAAATAAAAAAGAAAAATAGAAAAGACAGTGCAAGAAGAAACATAAAGAAGAGATTTCTGATCTTCTTTACAGCAGTTACAACAAATTCATTACCTCTCCTCCCTCTTTAAAGTTACAATATGGTTCTCCTCCCATATTCAATCATTTTTAATCAGCAAATCCATAAACCACCAATTCATTTTTTTCCCATTTTCAGCAAAAAGTCCATAAGAGGTTTCCAGTCTTTTATAAATTACTTGTTGTTTTATCCCTGATCACACAGGTCAGTTTTGCCATTTCTGCAAGTTCCACCATTTTCACAATCCACTCCTCCATTATGGGTTTCTCATTATGTTTTCCACTGGGAGGAGCTGGGTTTATTTATTCTTAATTCTGATCCAGTACAGGGAGTCCCTGGGTTTAGAACGCCCCAGTTACAGACAACCCATAGTTAACAACGGAGCTTATTGTAGCAAAATTTGAGTTAAATACACAATGGTTTGAGTTCATTACACAATGCTCTTTATACCGTATTATACAATAATAGTGTTCCAGCTTACATACCAATTCGATTTAAGGACAGACCTTGGGAATGGAACCCGTTCTTAAACTGGGGACTACCTGTATGTTGAAAGTCACAGCAAAGCCAATATTGTCCTTTGAATCACTGCTGCTCTACAGCCCTTGCGGACTGTCCACTTGGCTGACCCCTTCTTCCAAGTTAAGTCAGCCATTGTATTCTTGCATTCTCCCATCCGCACGTAAGATGTAGGTCTTGTTCTAGGAGCTTCCCTTTTCATGCCCATGTGGTTTAGAAGGTTACACACCACTCTCCATCTCCCACAGCAATATGCTACCATGGTTGCAGCTGTGGGGAAAGCTGCTGGGGTCACAGAATTACTACCATTTTGTTTTTAGAACCCACAGGAGCTCTTTAATGCAAGGGAAGAATGGTGGTATGGCACCCAAGAAGTCTTTGAAAGATAGTTATGCTTTTGTTTCCTCCTCACCCTTGTCACTTCTCCTCATAAAACAACATACATACACACACACACACACACACACACACACACTGCTATTAAAGATTTTTAAAAAGGAAAATAAAAACTGATACAAACTAATATAAAGTAAGAAAAAGAAAAGAAAAATCAAAGAGAAAGCTAAAAGTGCCAGAAAGGAGAAAAAAGGAAAAGAAAAATAGAAAAGAAAGAAAAAAAGATACAAAGAAGTAGCTTCTGATCTTCTTTACAGCAGTTATAAGTGCAATTATAAATTTACCTCTTACTCTATGGTTACAACGTAACTCTCTTCTTTCTATAATCTATCCTGTCTAATAATCAAAACTATAGATCATAAGCTTTTTTTTTTTGTTTTACAAAAAAGTCCATAAGGGGTTTCCAGTCAGCAATAGATATTGTCTTTTCTCTGATTAAAGAAGTCAAGTTAGTCATCTCAGTAAGTTCCATCATTTTCACCAACCATTCTTCCATTGTAGTGCCAAATTTTTCTATCTTTGTGCATACAATAATCTCATTGCAGTTATCATGTACAAAGATGAAATTCCATGACTTTTTTCCAACTTTTTGTCCATCAATCCCAAAAGAAAAACCTCTGGTCTCAATTGTATATTAATAAAATGTCCCTTCTTGTTGTTCACATTTCCAACATAAATTTGAAGTGCCTTTATATATTCTAGACAGTTTCTCTAGTGACATATACCAACAATACATCATTTTATAAAAAATCTCTTTAAGATTATAGTATAGTGTAAATTTCAATCCTCTCAACCACATATTTTCCCATTGTTCTGTCTGTATATTATAACCAAAACTTTTAGCCAACTTTATCATAAATTCTTTCACTTGTTCTTCTGTTTCCAATTTCAATATATTTCTAATAATTGTAAATAAGAAAACCATTGACAATTATATCCCTCTGCCACCAGATCTCTTGATTTTATTTTACATTCTTCTTGACAAAATTCTAGTATTTCGTGATAAGTTAGCCATTTGGGTTTGCCTATTATTTCTCGTCTATAAAATGCTTCTTGTGCTGAGATCCGCAAAGGTGTTTTTGGGCACAACCTGAATTTCTTGTAAGTATCTATTCCATATTCTCAATATGGCACATCGAACAGAATGATTTTTAAAATGCACATTAACCTTAATTTTGTTGTGTCACAAATATCCACCCAAATCTTAGGTCATGTTCTTCTAACTCCAAAAGCCTTCTATTTCTCAACAACACCCACTCTTTCATCCCAACCAAACAGCAAGTTGCAAATTACAATTTCAAACTGGGTAAACCCAACACTTCTCTTTCCTTTGCATCTTGTAACACCTTATATTTAACTTGTGGTTTTTTCCCCTGCCACACAAATTTAGATATAACCTTCTGCCACTGTTTAAATGCTGCATCAGTTGTCAAAACAGGTATTGTCTGAAACAAAAACATAATTCTAGGCAAGACATTTATTTTTAGCACAGAAATTCTCCCCAGCAATGACAGTTGTAGTTTCTCCCATCTTAACATGTCTTTTTAAACGTCATTCTATTTCTTAGCATAATTATTTTGAAATAACATAAATGTCATAGTGATACCCAGAAATTTTACCTTCTTCTCAATCTTAAAACCTATTTTATTATCAATTCTGTATGACCTTCTATTTTCATATTTTTGTTAACATCTTTGTCTTCTGTTTCTTAATCTTGAAACCTACTAATGCACCAAATTCTTTTAATTTGCCCATTAATATTTCAATTCCCTTTAAGGGATCTTCCAGAACCAAGTCATCTGCAAAAACCCTTAACTTATAAGTTTCTTTTTTAATCCTTACTCCCACAAGCCTCTCATCTTGTCTTATATCTCTTTTCAGTATTTCAAGAACCAAAATAAACGAGAGGAGACAGTGGGCATTCCTGTCTTGTTCCTTTTTGTATCTCACAGGGTTTTGCTATATCTCCATTAACATTTATATGTGCTTTCTGTGAAGTGTAAATCGATCTTACCCATTTTATAAAGTTGTCTCCAAAATTCATATCTTCCAAAACCTTGAACAGGAAAGCCCAGTTCGAATTGTCAAAGGCCTTTTCTGCATCTAAGAAGATCAATGCAGCTTGTTTTTCATTATGTTGCTCCAAATATTCCAAAATGTCCAACACATTTCTAACATTGTCCTTTAACTATCTTTTAGGTAAAAACTCATATTGATCCTCGTGAAAAAATTCTTGCAAAATTATTTTCAGTCTATCAGCTAGAATTGTTGTGAACAACTTGTAGTCATTATTCAATAATGATATCAGCCCATAGTTTCTTGTTAAATCTTATCCCTCTTTAGGTGTTAATGCTATATTGGCCTCTCTGGCATCTTTCCTCTCTATAGGATAGAGTTCATCATGTTTTGTACAGGTTGTAAAAGTTCATCCTCAAAACATTTATAATAAGAACCTGATAATCCATCTGGTCCAGGTACCTTTCCTAGTTTAATCTTTTTTATAGTTTCAGAAACTTCCCTTATTGTTATAGGTCTGTTCATAATCTATCACTGTCCCTCTGTAATCCTCGGTAAAAAAATTTTCTTTAGATATTCATCTATTTTCTCTAGAGAGATGACACTTCCTTTGTACAAGTTGGAATAATATGAATGAGTGCTTTTTGGATGGCTGCATTGCCCATTAATACAGTATCTCCCTCTTGGTAATTTCAATATCATTTTCTTTTTCTTTTTTGTAATTTATATGCTAGCCACTTCCCTGGTTTATTTGCAAACTGAAATTTCTTTTTGCTTCAGATAATTTATTCTTATTCTTATGTCTTTTACTGTTATCATAGATAATTGTCATTGTAAAAGCTTAATTTGTTGAGAAATACTTATCTTCTCTGGAAAGTTCTTTAATTCTTTTCTCTTTACTTCATCCAAAATAACTTGTGTTTTCTCTTGACTCTTCTTTTGAAGTTCACTATTATGTTGTATAAAATGACTTCTAATAAAAGCTTTACTTGCATCCCAAACCATTCTTAAATCAGTGCCTTTAACTACATTATTTTCAAAAAAATCTTTAAATTTCTTTTTTGCAATCCTCCACTATTGCTTCTTTCTGTAACAACATTTCATTTAGTCTCCATCTAAAAGAACTAGATTTTCTTTTATAAACCAAACTCACGGGTTTACGATCTAAATAAATCTTTGATAATATCTTTGCTTTAGAAACCTTAGTAGCCAAGTTCTTTGAAATCCAAATCATATCTATTCTTGAAAATGATCTATGTCTTTCAGAAAAGTAGGTATACTCTCTTGAATTGCCATTTTTCTGTATCCATATACCAACCAGCCCTTAACTGGCCATCAAATCAAAGAAAACTTTTGGTAATTTGCATTGAGTGATTTTTATGGTTTTCTTGAAAGTTCTGTCCAGTTGTGGGGAGATCACTCCATTTCAAACCACCATCAAACACCAATTTTCATAAGAAAAACCTATTAATTTTTCCATAAGTCCTTTATAAAACAATAGTTTATCCTCATTTGGGGCATAAATTCCCAATATCAAAGTCTTTGTCTGATGCAAATTAACTTCCACCCCAACAAATCTACCATGCTCATCAGTCAGTACAAGTTCTAGTCTTAGTTGGGGATTTATATACAAAACAACTGCATTCCTTTTTTCTTTTTTCTTTTATTCCTGCTGAAATAAACTCTTCACCCAAATTTTTATGAATCAAATATTTTATGTCCTGTTTTTCCTAATATGTGTCTCTTGTAGGCAAATGATATCCCGTTTTAATTTTTTAAAATAATGATTTTTTTTCTCTTTTGAGGAGCATTTGCTCCATTTATAGTCCACATTAACCATTTGTAATTCATAATCAAGCCAACTATTTAGAAAAATTGTTACCTGTGGCACCTAGTTCAGTATCATCCCTTTCTGGTTGTATCTGTTAGAGTTTTTATGTAGTCTCCTCTGACATCTCCATTTGAATCTCCTCCAATTCCTTGTTGAATTTTTCTAAAAATTCCCTCAATTTCTAGACAGAATTCAAGTGAAACCTCTGCTGTTTAAAAGTAAAAAATCACCAACCTTCCAATTTGTCCCATTAAAATGGGATCCTTTTCTGCTTTAATCTCTCAGTCAAAAAGAATATTCTTTTCTCTTATGCAAAATTCTAATAGGAATTTCTTCAAAAGCAATTGTATCTATATTATCAGTCTTCAATCTTCTATTAAAATGCTGCTGCAAAACTTGATCTCTTGTTTTCTTCCTGTAAAAGTGCACCAAAACATCCCTTGGAACATTTCTTATTCTCACAAATCTTGTATTTATTCCATATACTTTATCAATTTCTGCCTCTGTATCCTCCTCATCCCAATCCAAAAAAATTGCTAAAAGTTTAGTAATCTTTTCTCTAATGTCTTCACCAGAATCCTCTGGGATTGCTCTAAATCTCAAACAAAATTCATTCTCTCTCAATTCCAGTAGAGCCAGATTATCTAATTCTCTTTCCAACTCTCTGTCTATAACTTCCATCTTACTCTCCAAAATTTCTACCTTGTCATTTGTTTTACATCTCCAGACACTTGTTCTACAGAGCTTTCCATCTTCTTAACTTCTTTTACCTCCTCTTTCATCCATTCCTTTTTCAAAAATTGTCAATTTAGTATCAAGTGATTCAGCTAACTTACTGGCCAGTTGCTCAAACATTTTCTGAAGTAAATCTGGTGTAATTCTTCTCTCTGCAGGTTGCTCTAGCAATCCTCTCCTCCCCTCCATTTTTGCCACTTTACTGGTGGTTGCCATTATGATATTATAATCCAAAAATGAAAGTGTCTCAAACAAAGGAAAAAGAAAAGGCAAGCTTCCCCTCTCCCCGTTTTTTTTTTTTCTATTTTGTTTTCCTGTGCCCCTAATACTTTCATCTCAAGTGGCACTCTGTAGTTAGTCAGCATCACAGTCTGGCTCATATTACCTTTATCTTTTGCTCTGTAGAATCCACTAATTGTCTGTACTCTTTATTAGTAAACGAAAAACATTCCCACAAATGTCTAGTTTGTTTGTCTATTTTAATTCCAATTTATTCAAAAGCACTTTCACCAAAACATAATCTTTCAAAAGAACTATCCCATTTATCCATTTTAAACTTTCTTACATTGACTCCTTGCTAAACTTTTTGCCAAAAAAATTTAAATCTTCAAAACCTTTTTTTCTTCATTCCTTTGTAATCCAGAAATAATAAAATCTCTTTAGCTCTACATTAGTTACATATGAAAGCTGTTAAGGAATGAGGCTTCTGTGAACCTTATGTCCATATAAACTGTATTAGGGCTGTGAGCTTGATTGAAATCAATTGACTTCCAAATGCTCAACTCACAAGCTGTGATGGAATGGAATTATGAAGGCCAAGCTCAGAGAGATAAACATTTTCTTAGCTTGCCAGAACCACGTGGGAGGAACAAGAGGATGAGACTGGCACCTCCCTGAAGAATTCACACTGTTTTGGCTGGAGGACTTTGGGAACTGGGGTTTTAGTCTGGGAAGATTGATGTCAGGCCTAGCCCAAGGAACTCCAAGAGACAATGCCAATTCAGTCCAGCTATGTTTATTAGCTACAACCTCTAGCAAGAATCTTCCCAGACTAGAACCCCAGTTTCCAAAGTCCTCCAGCCACAACGGTGTGAATTCCTCAGGGAGGTGCCAGTCTCATCCTCTTGTTCCTCCCACGCTCCTCTGACGAGCTAAGAAAATGTTTATCTCCCTGAGCTTGGCCTTCATAATTCCATTCCATCACACAAGCAGACTACAAAAACCTCAGTTCCTGCAGTCTATTCACAAGGAGCAGTTGTCTGGAGTGCAGGTGGGCAATCTCACAATGTCTCTCTATTTTAGAGAGACTTTGCTGGCCAGAATTCATATTTGGCCATCAATCTCTACCACAATGCCATCCCCGCTCCTTCTGGGACATCTAGTTTGCCATGAATCCTCACTGGAAGCTCCTTATAAAACAGCTTTTGAGGGTTGTTTTGGTTGCTGTTGCAAACTGCCAGACAGAGATTGCCCACCTGCAGACAACTGCTCCTTGTGAGTAAACTGCAGGAACTGGGGTTTTTGTGGTCTGCTTGTGAGTTGAGTGGCTGGGAGTTGAGGGATTTCAATCAGAGACTATGTGCTGAAAATAAAATCTGTAAGGAGGTGAGAAGTGCTAGCAATTAATTTTCTTTCATCTTAAAGAGTAGTGGGGTTAAGGAGATTGAATAATTTTAGCTCAGGAGCTAGAGGACTGATTGAATGAAATTCTTTGCACTCCCTTATTAGTCTGCTGGAAGAAGGGAAGTAAAGATTGGCTCATGGTGTTCTTGCATTTCAAGGATGGCAAAGATCTATGAGAGCCAATTTGGGGCAGTGGTTAAGGCATCAGGCTAGAAACCACAAGACCATGAGTTCTGGTCCCACCTTAGGCACAAAGCCAGCTGAGTGATCTTGGGCCAGTCCTTCTCTCTCAGCCCTAGGAAGGAGGCAAGGGCAAACCACTAAAAAAAAAAAAAGACCTTGCCAGGAAAACTGCAGGTACTAGTCCAGGCAATCACCAGGAGTCAAAAACTGATTTGAAGGCACACACATACACAAATCTATACATATTGAAAACAATACTAGCTTGGCTTCTGCTTTATCGAAGATTGGGAAATCAAAATAGTAGTAGTGCGGAGATGCCCAGAGAAGATTTCTGGGTCACATAATAGCCAAACAGATATATTTGGGAACCTCACAAGCTTGGACAGGAGAGCAATACCCTCCATATTTTTCTCCCTGGCAATTGAAATGTAAGATTTGCTACCAGTGTTTCTTTAGATAGTTATAACCATTAAAGGCTAGTAGTCAGTGTTAGCCAACTCTCCACTAATTGCTGTAGTTCCTTTAAAAGGCCACCTTAGTTGGTTAGCCACCATCACATCTGATAAGCAGCAAATTCCAGTTTACCTGAACCTTGAATCATTGCATTCTAAACTTCAGGGAGCTATTAAAGCCATCAAATCCAACCCTCTGCCCAGGATAAGCATATAAATTAAAGCATCCTGATATGTAGCTGTTTGGCATCTGCTTGAACACACCTGTAGAGAGTCAGAGAGATGACCTTGACAGAAATATGCAAAAACCATTGTCTAGGCAAAAAGGGCTGAAACATTTTTTAAGTCCCAATGTCCAGATAAGGTTTGGAAGCGGCCGAGACAGACACCTTCCTAATTCACTGAACTGTAAGGAGGAGGAGGAGGAGGAGGTACAGCACAATCAGGCTTGCAAGATTCTGTTATTATCTCCTATCTCAATTAAATATAATTCTAGTTAATTTTCTGATCTGGTCTACCAAGTGGGGCTGACAACAACCCAATCAAAAGGATTTCAGCTTGTGCCTAAAAAAAAAGAGATGGTGTGAGTTGACCCACCCTTGGGAGGGAGTTTCAAAGATAGGATGTCACTGATTCTTGTGGTAGCTGGGGTACAAAAATGGGTACTGCTGACTTTACTATCTGGGAAAATACAGGTTTTAAGGAGGCAGCTGTTCTTCCTTCCCTCATTTATTACATGGCTGGGCAATTCAAGGGAGTAATCTATTCAGTGACCTCTACATCTCGGATATACAGGGGCTTCACTTTGGGAGGAGGCGTTTATCAAGCCCAAGGAAAGGCAGCTATGTGTAGTATTGTCTTGCTCTGCCCAGGATAAATCTTTTCCAGTGTCAGATCTCTCTACCCATAGAAAGTCACAAAGGCAGTTTTTATCAGAGACTAGTGAGAAAAGCTTTCCATGTGATGATGAACAACACGGCTATAAATTTCCCCTTGAGCCCTGCAGGCTCAGGTAGCAGTGGAATGACTCTCTGACCTTGACTGAGATTGAAATACTTGGAAGGGAAGAGAGATGGATAAGGAAGGAAGCTGCCCTTCTCATAGATAAACCAAAAAGCTTGGCTCAGACCACTGATGGTTAGAAGAAGAGCTCAAGCAGAGCACGCAAGGCTTGTTTACACCATCCAGAAGGATTCATGGTTGAGGTCTTCAGTGCCTTGGGCCTTAGTTCTTACTTGCATGCACCAGTATTCCCACCGGGGCTTGTCTGGGCCATTTGGAAATTGAAAATCTTATTTATCTCCTACTGATGTGTGCAAACACATGTTTGTTTGTGTACTGTGTGTCCAAAACTTCTCTGGAAACGAGCTGAGGTTTTCCAGTCAACACTTTGGAGAGGTATAGGCAGTATAGGGTGGAACAGAGCATGGATATGCAGATTTGCCTAAAATTTGCCCATGTTCATTGGTACGTAGCAATACAAATGTGGAAATCGTTATCCTCATTTGAATAGAATTCTAATATATCTCATCACAGTGGTAAAAATGTGAGCACTGTTGGTTTAGACCGCTGTTCCATGACTATCTTTATCTAGCAGTTTTAGAGCTACCTCTGTTCTCCTTTCATGTACTCTTTTAACTTTGAACTAAACTTGGAACAGACAACCCTAGAGATAGTAGAAGTCTTGAATTAAACTTCTGTTATCTGCAAAATAGGCTACATAAGTTACCCTCCTGATGACCAAAAACTGCTTGGGGAGGTCCAACTGTTACAGAGAGTGAGAACAGTGAGAAAGGCTGTTTGAATCAAGGATAAATCATAGCATATGAGAACGTGTGTTTTTTTTTAAAGTCAAAACTACAAGAATTCAAGGAGGCCTGTGTATCTTCCAGAATGTTACAGTGGCTCTTGAAGAGCAGCCTTGCTATCAGAAGCTCAACCAAAGATTGATGACCTTGACCCTTGCCCTTTGACTCCTGAAGTCCTGCCCTGTAATCTTTAGATTTGAAGGAGCAAATGATGGGCAGGCAATAGGAATGAACTCTGCTCTGGCTTTTTGCAATGGTACCCCTATGCAAGAGTGGGGAACCAGTATCCTGCAGATGGTGCCAAATAGCCTCAACCAACTTGCCAATGGGAGGAATGCTGGGAACTGCTATTCAGCAACTACTAGATGGACCAAGGTTGTCCACTTCTTTGGTTGGAATTAATCTGAACAATTAATCGGATTTCAGCTCTGGTTACCTCCAACAGAAGGGAGCGGAGACAAAGAGTAGGCCTTCTCCCTTGCCACTAATATTGATTTCAATGTCACTTTCAAGCTGTGAATGCTGCTATTTAATGCATAGATGTGTGTGCATGTGTTCAAATGACTCTCCATGGCCCTGTCTGCAAGCTGTGCTTCGTGTCTTTCTTCCTTGCTTTGTCATGCACACATGCTCCTGCCTCGATCCCTACATACAGAAAGAAATTGGGGGTTGGTAGCCGATTAAACTTTTATTATAACATGCTGCAAAATGGCTCTTAAATAGCTCCCTTCAGAGGCCACAGCCATGGCTGTAAAGTACCAGCTAGGGCAACGTTAATAAATAAATATCCATTTAAAGAACACGACTTGCAATCGAGTCTCTTTAAGGTCCCTGAAATAAAAGAGCTTTATAGCCTGCGCTGTGCTGAATTGAGGAGGGAAAACGTCTGGTTCGTGTAAAAAAAAAAAAAGGTATACTCCAGTGATGGGTGGGAAGGAGGAAGAAAGCAAATAACAGCTGAAGGGAACTGAGCAAAAGTTGCAATGCTGAGTCTTAAAAATGTGCTGAGGGAAGCCTGTTCTCAGAAACGTTTACATAATGGTGCTAAAAATCGCAAAGAACCCCAGGAGGTGGCGGGAGGGGTTCGGTTAGACTCAAACTGCAATAGAGGGATTGATGCTAATCTTCCGTGCTACAGAGGAGCCCAGATCCAAAATGGAAGCCTATGGGACTGGGAAACAAAATGGCGAGGAAGGAAAAGAAGGACAAGGGAGAGCAGGCCGTTACAGCTGGGATGTGGGCCTTGTACAATCAAGGGAAGCTTTTCTAAGATTTTTTTTCCCCAGTCACACTACATCCAATTTACTTATATGCCCTTCATTTCTTTTAACAGGGTAGGTGTGCTTGGACCTTTTCCACCTAAGCACTGAGACTGGCCCCTGTTTAGCTCATCAGGGTTTCTGAGGAGTCATTTCCTATGATTAAAGATAAACTCAAGGGTCGCTCTTGAGTGAGATGGGCAGTGACTAAATTTGAAATATAAATAAATAAAAATAAACCTGTCAGTC
Organism: Python bivittatus; assembly: GCF_059951505.1. NCBI lineage: Eukaryota > Metazoa > Chordata > Lepidosauria > Squamata > Pythonidae > Python > Python bivittatus. The sequence goes on along the minus strand of NW_028277048.1, from coordinate 12,532,928 downwards.
ACTCAAGTGGTAACCTTACTCCTCCTTTCCCTATCTTGGCACTTTGTGGAAAAATTGAAGCTGGAAGTGTGATGCTGAGGACCAGAAAACACCTTCAGCACTCCTTGTTTTGTTTTGCTTTGCTTTTATCCACAGATTCAGCTATGTTGAAACAAATGCAGGTTTACCACTTTTACTGTTTAATTTAAGAACTAAAAGCTACAATCATTCACACATTGACACACTCATACGTACCTGACCAACTGAAGTGTAGCTGGCCAGACAAGCTTTGAGTTTCTGGGGAATTGAGGTAGGACACCCACTGGGTATAGTACCTCATTCTTTGTGATACATCCAAAGGACTACAGTTCTCATACATTTTTATACCTTCCAACAAGGCTTGATGGATCCATTAAAGTTTGGCCAGTCCCATCTCCTGATACTTTTCCACCAAAACATCCTTTTTTTTTTTTTGGTCTGCTTTTGAGTAGATCTCAAATGCTCCATCTTTTGTCCATTCATACAGATACATGGCATGAAGCTATTCATTGTCATTGTGTCATATATAATTATTGGTGTCTTATATTAATAACAATGTACTGCCTTTAATATAGGTGGCTCATTAATTAAGGTGGCTGTATATTGTACAAAAGTAATCATTTTCGCGCAGGCCTAGTCAGTGTCTGGCTTTCTATAGTGTTCAGAAAGTACCGAATCACCCACAAACCCCCCCAATTCAGTTTGGTTCATTTCATAGAGTTCCCACTTTCTCTTTACATGATCAAATGGAAGCAAATAATTAGGAAATCATTCAAATATGATGTATATCTGTATATGTGTACATCTGGAGAAGAGGAAGAAATTTGTACACTATTCTCCAAGGGAATAGAAATGGTTCTACAAAAAAGACGTATACAGGTTGTAATACAGGTCAATTTCTAATATCATACAATTCATGTTCGAATAATTTCAACTCAATATCTCACAAAGCATGCTACGTTTGTATTGGTTATTTATGGTAATAGTGATGTAGGAGTGCCTTCAATTACGTTGACAGGACCTGGTGGCTGTGGCTGGGACTTTACTGGCAAAACTATTATTTCAGGAAATTTCAGCCAGCATAGAACAGGCCCAGCTATCCTGTGAGAAAAAGTGATCTGCATGGCTCAGGTAAATCAGAAGCCAGAAGCATTTGCAGGATTCAGTGCTTCCATCAAACAAGTGTAGTAATGCCAGCCCTGCCCTTTTTGTATGTGACACGTATTCAGCGGAGCTTGTATCATGATGTCATGACTCTCATTTCACTATTGGCCTCCCTCCTGCAAATGCCTTTGAAGTTGACAGCCTGCACCACCACCATTATCCCTCTCTTTGCCCACTTGCAGGACTCACTACTGCCAATTTACCACCCCACCGTCTTTTACTACATCCCTGCCTCTTCCCTGTCCTAGTGAAGCCCAGCCTCTTAGCTTCAGTTTTGACAGCACATCTGCCTGATTCTTGTTCTGACGCAAAATTGGGATGAATACCCCTTCATGCTACAGAGGATCAGCTGGCAGCACATTCCTCAAACCTTTCAATGCTCCATCCCTAATTGTAGTTACCAGAACCCATTGAGATTTGCAAGGAAGCTGTAGACAGCCTCTTCCACTGCAGAAAAGGGACCTGACAGTGGTTCTCCTTTAAGTCTTTCTGGAACCAGGTCATTCACTCAACCCAATGGCTTGTAAAACACATGTGGGGAAGGAAAGTTATTGATGTTAGGATCCACCATGTATCTCTGCAACTTCACACACACACACTTTCATCAGTCACATTTCTGGCTACAAAGCAGTAGTAATACGCTGTGATATTTTAAATATTACATTTCACGCTATCATTTAAACATGAGGTCTTTTTCATCCCCCTCTTGCTTCCACTACAGGTAAATATTTCTCCAGAATTTGATTAGGCAGATTGTCAGTCATGCCCACCCCAGTTTATGTTTCTTTCAGCCATGTCCGGAGAAATGCCTTCTGCTAGCATAAAACTAGCAATTATGTTACATTCACGAGACTTGTAAGTGAAATATACTTTGCCTGCAACTCAGAAAAGAAGCTATATAGAAACATTTGTTTCCCAGAAAGAGCCCATTACATCTGTGCATTGACTAGACTATCTTGGTGAATGCCTTGTAAACCCAGAGACAAATGAACACAGATATATGGGGACAAATTCATGGATTCCATTGGGTAGAGATACTTTTTTGTATTTCTTTAATCTTTTTGAAATTTTTGCTGTTTATGGATTGAGTGCTGGGAGTGCGGCAAGAGGGAAGCCGCATACTCTGAGAGCTGCCTTTTTGAGTGTGGAGAGCAAATATTTACTGGCTGCCCTTTTCTGATAGGCTGGGTTGGGATTCTCTAGGCTTAGTGGCTAGCTGACGTGGGCTGAACTGGAAGGCCCTGGACTTGATGAAAGAATGTGAAACAGACCTGGGAGGTGTACAGATTGAAAACACAAAGGGAAGGTGTGTTAACAATAAAGCAGGCTGGACATGGTTTGAATACGGGATGGATTGAGGTGTGGCAGGGCTTCAAATTAGCACACTAATTTGCAGCTTACTTTCTTGCAATCAGAGAGCTTGGGTCTAGAAGAAGCCCTGTTAAACACAGAGGTACATCAGTAGCATTCCTGTTTTCTACCTCTCTTTCTTCAATCACTTTGCGTGGTTCAGAAGGCAAGAACTATGGAGATTTCCCTTCCCTTCCTTCCCAACCAGCTAGAATGGAAAGGAATACATTATTGCTGCTCAGAGAATTGAATGCTGAAATAATGTAAGTCTTCCCCTGACAAACTCACTTCAGAGTGGGTCCGATTCTTTTTGTTTTCCATAACTCAAAACTCATTCTATGCTTGCTTTATTATATAAATGGATCCCATGAAAGATTCAGTTAGAGTCAAAATAAGCAAGAAGATAGTAACAGTAAGTTAGCTTTTGATGAGCTATGCCACTTTCAAGTGCCCAGGGAGGTGCATAAGTCTGAATACTCCTCCATGTGTCAATGTCTTATATATAGAAGCAGAACCAGAATATTGGGGTGGGGAGAATGGTGTTCAATGACCACAGGGACCAAAGTCAGCTTCCCTCTTTCCATTTCTTGCTACCATCTGTTTCACAGTGGCTGCCATGACGCTCCTTCCTCTGTCACCGATTTTGATTCCACCAAACTCCCTCTGAGCAGCCCAGCCCAACCAAGGATGGAGTCTGCAAACGCAGTGTGAGGGCTGCTTCCCAGACTCTTCCTGCATCATGATGTCATTTTGTCTACATGGAATGTGGGGAAATTAAAATTGTAGCCACCAGCCAGTGACTGTAGGAGAGGACATGGTAGGTTTTGCCATTGCTGCAGCTAAAACTTGTGAGCTTCCATATGATGGGAAACTTTGTGTGCAGCTCTAGAAAACTAGCATGCCTTACAAGGAGGCCCTTAAACTATGGTTTTTCCTTGCATAGCTAGTTTGAATTTGAGCTGCGTAGCACTTTGGATTCAAGGCAAAAAAGGTGCTTCAGAATGCAAGGGGATAGCAATGTAGTATCTGTCTGCAACTCCTCAGAGCAGTTGTAGAATTTATTTATCAGATTTGTGCCCGCCATAATAAAATCAGACTCTCAGCAGTTAACAATAGTAGCATGAGACAACATAAACCCAAGCCAATATAGGTAAAACCTCCCCAATGAAAGACAGTTAAAATTAAGAACTAAGCCCATAATGTATAAATCATTTAAAATATCACAAGGCAGCATGATATCAATACCCTCAACAGTGCATAGATAACAACATCTCAGTCCTCCAGAAGAGCTCTATTTTTAATAATGTCTGGATAGGCAGCAATGTGGGGGCAAGCCTAATCTGTTCCATCAAATGGGTGCTCCCACTAAAAAACACTAAAAAAAGTTCTCACCTTGAGGAAGTGAAAAACCAACTGTAGTTTCTTCTGGGATGCATGGATCAGGTGGATTAATTCTGGTTGGAGGAGGTGGTCCTGAAGGTATCTAGATACCAAGCCATATAGGACTTTATAGGTTGAAAACAGCACTTGGAATTGCACTTGGAAACCAACAGGAAGCAATGCAGGGCCTACAACATTGGTTCATATGTTAATAGCAAGCAACCCATAACAAATGGGTTATTGCATTCAGCAGCAGCTGGAGCTTCTGGGTGGTTTTCAAAGGCAGACTCATGTGGAACACATTATAGTAGTCCAAACAAATAGTTACGAGGGCAGAAATTACTGTTGTGAGGTCCTCCCACTCCAACTGGGCCTCAATTAGCACACCAGCCAAAGCAGGCCTCCACCAGTCTGTCCAACAGAAGCCACAAATCCAGGAGAACCCCCCACCCAATCATAGTCTTACTCTTCAATTATCAAAAGATAATACAGAGCTAGGAGAGCACCTAGATGTACAAACAGCAACAAGTCTTGCTTGAGTTCATCTTTAATATGTTTCATCCCATCTATACCTTAATAGCCTCCAGACAATGGGACAAAACATAGATGGCATTTCCTGCATGGCCTGGGTAGCAATGTACAGCATCAGTGTCTTGATGATACAATACAGATCATCTCCTCCAGAACTGAACACTGGACACTCCACAAGGGAGCATCCACCGGGCAATATCTCTTCCCCCACAACCACTGACTGCCCATTAAGAAAGGAATGGAACCACCATAAAGCAGTAACTCCGGTCCCTAACCTTCCCAGGGCTCTGGAAGGATACCATGGTCAATTGTATCAAAAGCTGCCAAGAGGTATAAAAGGAAGAAGAGGAGCACACTATCCCCATCCAGGTCCCCCAAGAGCAAAAAATGCCATCTCCATCACATGTTTAGGTCTGAACCCTGGCTGAAAAGGGTCCAGGTAAATTGTTTCTTCTAGGACACTCTGTAGTTGCCCCCAACCTTACCAATAAAGAGAAGGTTAGAAACTGAATGATAGTTGTCCACAGCAGACAAATCTAGGCATTCATCAGAACTGCCCCTGAAATCACTGGAAAAATCCCCCAACCCATCCAGAATCCATCTAGATCAATGAGACTTCTGGGGCATATCATCTAATGGCCCCATTTACTCCATAGAGGTTACAAGTGACAGTTAATTTCATATGAACCAGAAAGTGATCTGACTATGGCAAAGAGATAAGAGAAATATCCTCCACATTGAGATCACTACACAACTCCTCAGAGGAGAAAACAAGGTCCAAGATGTTACCAACTAAGAGTATTAAGTCAGAATACGCCTATGGTAACCATGGAGGTCATAAACTCCCAAATTTTACCTAGGCTCATCTCCAGGGCATGGAGGTTGAAATCACCCAACACCAAAAGGCCAGGGGACTCAAGAGACCGGTCCTGCAGCTCAGATAAGGAACTTCCTGGACAGCGGGATCCTTATCTTGTCCCTGTGGTCCTACTTAACACATAGATATTCATAACCTGCCACCTCAGGAGCAGAGTCCCTGGGCATAGGCAAGGTGTTTTTTCAAGATCAAGGCACCAACTCTCCCCAGCCCTGATACTGAGGCTGCTGGAGGACCTGAAACCCAGGAGGGCAGATCTCTGAGAAGACAGCACCCCCACCCTCAGTGAGGTCTCAGCTGCTAGATGATCCTGGGACAAGACATGTTTGGGCTAAGGAGTTGCAGACTGGTGCTGTGTGTGTACTCCTGCACACTCCAAAACAATTTTGTGCCTTTCAGTCTGAAGCACTGCACAGCCCTAGGATGTCTATATATGTTGCATGATACACACTCATACACACATGCTTGGGATTTTAGCTACTTGTTTTAGATTTAAAATTGAAAAGTTAACATTTCATTACTTTTAGTATATGAGAGGTGACCAGAATGAACAACTTGGGGGAAAAAAGGGGGTGGGTGGGGAGAGAGAGATTTGTTGGACTTTTAAGAATAGGCAATAGTATTACAAGCTTTCGTAGATGAATGGAGAAAGTGGTTGTGAAAGGCATTTTATAAATACATATTGTTGTAGGGAGGGAGGAGAAAGGAAGAAAGTGGTGAAAATAGGCAGAATTGTTTGGTGGGAGGTAAGAAGACATAATGTTCAGGTAAATAAAATGGTGGTATGGATCTTTATCAGTTCTATACAGCAAAATCAGTCAAGACTTTGTGGACTACCAACCAGCAACAGCTCTTTTATATCAAGAAATATTGGCTGGATTCCTACAGTGCTTTGAATCAGGTCAAGCAGTGACTTAGCAGACGCATTTGTGCAACATGCCAAGTATGGTTAATGTTTACCTTGATTAGGATATTGTGGCTCAGTAAGCTATGAAGGCTACCTCATTAGTTGAAAAATGTTTATATTTATATCATGACTGTAAGTTGGAGGGAAAGAAAATTGGAAACAACCAGATACGAAATAGTCATAACATATGACATGGAAATTTTTATATTAAATTACTAGTTAGAAAAGAAAGACACTATGCACTCTGTACAGTTATTACTTCAGCATAAGCCAAAATAAATAAAAATAAAATAAAGCAAGCTGAGTCTGTTTTTCTGTCTTGGTTCTTAGATTTAACATGTTGCAGTCATAACTAACCCAGAAAGGATATAGAAAATACATAAAACTGTCAGCCTAGCAAGCTAGTCCAGATGGGAAGCACAACCAGATAGATTAATTCTACTTTATTGTAAGGTTACATTAACAGAAGCTTGCAAGTCTGAATGTACATTTCTCCCCCATTGCCTTTACAGCCCAAGGAACTAGGGAGAGTCCCTTCTGAGATGTTTGCCACACCCACATTCCTTCTGTGGGCTAAGTTGCCTCTTATCCAACCATTCCCCAGGCTGTGGCTCTTCCCCCTGTCTCCCAAGGTCATTTCCACATACCATGTGGGAAACTGAAGCCATGCTAAGTGATGCTGCGTATATCCTCCTATAAAAAGGCAGTGATGATAAGGAGTAGGGATGTGCATGAAATGGAAAACATGTTTTACATTTCAGAACAAAGATTCTGCCTAGAACATTACCATTTGCCTATATTCCAACAGAACCATTCAAGTGTTCCATGTTCAGCTTTTGCTTCTCATTCCCTGTTTCAGCCTTGCTTGATGCCTTCCACATTAGCTGTAGATCCATGACTGGGGATTATGTGAGTGATAGTCCCCCCAAAACTCTGAAGAGGTTGAGGCAGAGTTTGGGATTTGCTAGCTGGGTTTGAGGAAGGCATACAGAAGACCTCATCTATAAACCAAGGCACTTTCCAGCAGATCATGTTTGGCTAGGAGCCCCCAATCACATTCTCCTCCAGTAATGAAAAGCTGAGTTACCCCAAATATCAACAGCAGCTGATATAAAAAGAATTCACTTGCCCTGAGAGAACAGTGAACACTTATGGCAGTTTTTTTTTATCAAAGCAGCTACAAGGCCTGGGCAAGTTCCAAAATGGCAAAAGGAAATCTGTTATGATTATTTGTGTGTGTGAGAGAGAACATTCATGGAATAGGTCATGGATTAGCAGCTCAGGATGAATAATGAAAGCTTTATTTGTAAAAACTGAAAATGTCAACGCTTTTCCAAGGGGCATCTCTGAAGTTATCTGAAGAGTGAGATACATGTTCAGACTGAAAGCAGTGGGACATTTCTCACTGATTACAAGAAGATGGGAAGATCTGCATCACCATTTTATTTTAAATCAGGGGGAACTATTGAGATCATCGTAGTAGCCAAAGAGGTCAGACTGAGGAATGTGAAACAACCCTATGAAACATCTTTATTTCAATTGCACTTTATGGTGCAAAATTTTACTTGTACTACAGAACAAAGCCTCTTCAAAATCCATTTAGGTTTGATTATTTGATTGTTTTTAATCAGTGCTAGATTCTTCTAGCACCCATGAATCTGGGAACTAGCTTACCAAGTATTATTCCTTTGATGCAAATGCACACAGCAGCTTTTGCCATCTGGAAATCCTCCAGATGTATGCACTTCAATTCTTAGAATTTACAGCTGATTAAGTCCACACATCTGGAGAGCTCCCAGAACAGGTAAGGATGGCATATACGCATGTGTTCCAAGATGTGTTCCAGCCATCAGGGAGAATAGTTTCAGTTCTCTCCACTGCTCCTACAGCAGAGCACAAGAAATAATTTTAGAAGAAGATGTCAATGTACATGATTTATTGTGATGGCAAATTTCAGTGCTTTGGTTGTAACAGAGAACCTCCACTTTTCCCTGTAGCTGTTTTTTATGTAGTACATCAACACCCTGTCTCCAACCACCCCATCATTTAAAATAATGAAACTCAATTTCTTCATTATGAAATGTTGGTACTGCATTCTGTCGCCAGTGTTCTTCTTGAACACTGAACAAATGGTTGTTAAGCGAGGACTATCTATACTTTCACTGTCCACTTTTATCCTTCCCGGATATGAGATGTTACAACTTTCTTAATTCCCAACAAAAATGCTCCACCACCACCACTGCCACCCTTCGGAGAGAAATGGAAGAATTTTAATTGGGGAAAATTGGATGAGGAAGATAGTTAACTCCATCTCCTTTTTGAAGGCTCTACATCAGTTTGAAACCAGCTTCAGACCTGTGTAATCACATGCAACTCTACTAATTTTGGGCAGCTATTTTTTTCTGCCTTCACTGCAGAAACAGAAGTTCTGTTTGTTTGAAAAACAAAGCAAAGGTGGTGTTTTCACTGCAGTGTTACAGCTCTACTTGAATTGGCAGATGGTCCAGTTGCCCATTAGCAGGCATTCTTGCCTCTTCTCACTTCACCTCACCTCCCAGATTTTGGTCATATCTCAGCCATGTTAACAGGTCTTTCAAGAGGAAAGGTGGCTTGGCAGCTGTGCAGTTTCCACTCATATAGGGCTACCAGAAAACTCTCTTTCTGGCTACCCAGCAGTCAGCTGGATTTTTGCTGCCCACATCTAGCAACTCTATCCTCATCGGATCTGTTCAGAATTTCTTGGTATATCCAGATAAAAGTATGCAGTGGAAAATAAGGAAGGGAAATGCAAGCCATTTGTTTTAATCCCCTTTGCATGGTGGGAGGTGGGGAGGTAAGGGAATGCCTGTTTCTCCAGAATAGGATGAGCTGAGTGATTCTTTGCTTTTTGTGTTCCACATAGTTCAGTTAGCAGTGGTGACAATGATTACAGATCATGTTCAAGTTTCTTTTGAGGCATTGGGGAGGGGAAAGAGCGATGGTGTAGAAGTGCTTTTGAACTTACCATAACATCACTGCTAAAATTGTTACCAAACATCTTATTCACAGATGCTCCCACATATCTTAGTGCAGTGTTGTCCAAACTTGGCCACTTTAAGATGAGTGGACTTCAACTCCCAGAATGCTGGCTGGGGAATTCTGGGAGTTGAAGTCCACTCATCTTAAAGTGGCCAAGTTTGGACAACACTGTCTTAGTGCTACTGGATCTGGGCTGCACAAATCCAGATGACTACTGGGTGGCTGTAGCAAAGTATTTGAATACTTAAGTTCTGCTTCTTTGCTACCATCTACTCATTGTCTATAATTTTGCAATCCAAATCTTGTAGCCTCCCATATTTTAGTATAGCTTTTCTCAAGCTAGGATTCCTAGGTATTGTTGGAATGAGCACTTCCAGGGAAGGCTGAGAAAATACTTGGTTGAAATTCTGCCAATCAGCAGGGTTCATACAGGACTGCATGGATCAGTGGTCTAACTTAGTAGCACCTTTTTATATCCTTTCAGTCCTTGTTAGCTCCAATCTGTATGGCCACTGATAAGGGATTATGGAATCTAACAACATTTGGGAACTTTAGGTTGGGAAGGTCTAGAAATTAGAGTCTTTGTGCCATGGTGCCCATGCTCCCTGGCATTAGTAGCCAATGATATGAAGCCAGGGGAAGAGAAAATGAGTCAAGATGAGCCTTGTCATCCATGTGGAAAAGGGAGAGACTGGGCCAGTCTTCTTCATGTTAGTGCCCTCTAATGATGTCAGGGCTTCAACTGTTGTAGTCCAAACATGTCTAAAGGATTCTAATTTCGAAGTCAGTGCCACACTTTTTCTTTATGCCAGTGTAAAGTTAAATTAGTAGTGCTTAGTCTGGCCCCAAGGGTGGATTTGTCCCATTTCCCCATTAGAGGAGCTGTGTAGTGAACAATATGGACATTCTTCATGCCTGCTTTTCTTCGGGGCCAAATCCAGGTCAGATTTTCCCTTTGCAACAGCCTTCTTAAAGCTGGGTGCTCCTTCTTAAGTATGTCCCCTTCCTTCAAAGGCAAGTTTTAAAAGGAGCATTCTCCTCCCCTTCTCCACTTTCATCAGTATTCAGCTCCATCTGGTTCCATTATCATCCATATTTCATGGGTGCAAAGCAGGCAAAAGGAGCTGGAATTCCAGCTGGTGCTACAGATGGCAGGTTTCAGCTCAGCTCCCAGAGGAGGATGCTTTATTGTGATCCTGTTGAACCAGGAATATGAAACAATCTGGTCTGTAAAACTTGTGGGGGCTGATCTGGAATAAATAGTGGATGAACCCTGCTTATCTCACTCTTAATATATCTTATTGCAGATTCTACCTATCTGTCTGCTGTAGATCAGTCCCAAGTAGGATGTCTGTCATTAAGTCAAGGGAAAATCATCAGTACATTTGCCCCAAAATGACTGGGGTCAAAAATACCCCTCCTTCCATTACCACCCAAAACTCCTTTGAGGTAAAGGGTTGCTCCTGTCTGAGTTCTTGGGTTACTGCCAGCTTTCCTAGATTCCAGAAAAAAGATCCAAACCATTTGCTGAAGGACCCTGCCAATCTAACTTCAGTATTCTTTTGCCCTTGAGCAGGTACAGAACATCTCCCAATCCATGGAAGTGCTGGATCTTCGGACCTACCGGGACTTGCAGTATGTCCGTAATACAGAGTCACTGATGAAAGGACTGGACTCTAGGTTGAAAGTGGCCACCGAGGGTCAGAAAAATCTGAATGTCAAAAGTTTCCAGGTAACTCTTGGCATGCCCCACATTGCAAGTGGGGAAAAAAGAGTCTGTTCAGGATGAGGATGGGGGTGCGCAAATCTGTCATTGTTGTTTTCACAACGCCTCATTTTATCAGTTTCAAGTTTGATTCATCCCCAGTTTCACATACATTTTTCTGTTCATTTATTTTACTAAAAATCCTTTTACTCAGTTTTACTCTGGGGGGCACTTTTTTGCCGTGTTTCCCTAATATTATGTATCCTTGTATGTAGTTTGCTCTGATGCATGCATTTTTATGCTTAGTTTTTTGGGATGCAAAATATGGGACAAAATTCTAAAAAGTATATATTTCAGTACTCACCTGCACCCTGGTTCTTTGTGTAGTTGGAAAGATGTAGTTTTATAGTATATAAATATTTAGATGGATTTACTATATCCTTACTGAAGAGTTTAATTATAATGGTTGATAATACAGGTAGTCCTCGACTTACAACCATTTGTTTAATGACCGTTTGAAGTTACAACAGCACTGAAAAAAGTTATTTATGACCCGGCCTCAACTTATGACCATCGCAGTGTCCCCGCGGTCACATGATCAAAATTCGGGCACTTGGCAACTGGCATATATTTATGATGGTTGCAGTGTCCTGGGGACACATGATCACCATTTGCAACCTTCCCAGCCAGCTTCCGACAAGCAAAGCCAATGGGGGAAGCCAGATTCACTTAATGACCGCATGATTCACTTAATGACCATGGCAAAAAGATCATAAAATTGGGTGTGACTCATTTAATGACTCCATCACTTAGTGACAGAAGTTCCAGTCCCAACTGTGGTCATAAGTCAAGGACTACCTGTACTGTTTAGATGACAATCTCCATAATATTCAGTTTCAGGTCAGCGTGATTTCTATTAAAAATAAACTTTTTATAGAGAAGTGGTGACTGGGGCTAGATGCATGGCAAGAAACCTTTTGCCATGGATTTTGCCATCTTGGGATTAAGATAAAGGTGATCCCAATAATAGTTTTCAGTTACTATTTTATATAGTTAAATCTAATCCATAAGGATTGATGGGAAAGAAGCTGTCTTGTACCTATTAGCTGCCCTTGATCACATCCATCTCCACAATCAAGTGATTTTTCAGGGAAAAAAACCATTTGGGGCATGGAGCAGGTAGGAAAGAGGAATGAAATGCTAATCAGAGTGTGCAGTTAATATCAGTTAGGAGTGCCAGTTGCTTCATAGTATGGGCTCATTTGCATAACCTTTGAAAAACTGACACGGTGTTACTTTTGTCCCTAAGAAACCAAAATAGATAAGGAAGTAACATTAGGCCAAACAGGAGAAAGGATTTTGCCAATTATATGAGAGCTGTTTGAGAGTAGAATGAGCTAATCTTAACCAGGAAGGAAATCGGTTTTGCTTCAGATAACTTGGGTAAACGCTGAAGATGCTTTGAGGCTGATGTTTCAAGTGCAACTACTGTATCTCATTCATGGCATTTTAAAGTAGTCTCAGTGATACCTCCTATTTGTAACCTCCTGTGTCTTCCCACTGCTGTTTCTTCCATTTTTTCTCTCTTCCCCCAAAATAAAAATGGCTAAAGAAAGAGAGAGAGACTAGATCCACAATGCCCTTTGATTGGTGGTGTGCAGAGGCAGCAGTCTGAAAGAACTCCCAAGGAATGTTAGGCAGGATTATTGATTGACTTGTAGATTGCAGCATTTTAACCCATTTTTGTACCATATTTATGCCAACTGAAAACAAGCATGCTTGGTCGGAAGACTATGGGCATTCTAAGAATACATTGGGAGAATGGATTTGTTACATATGGCATTTTCTTTGACATTTCTAGACTCTGATTTAATTAGGATCTTTTCTCTTTTTTCCAATGGGCCATGGTACCTAGAGTGACCACTTATTTGCACTGAAAGTGGGAGGAGAACTCTCCTTCAGAACTCTTCTGCTGTATGTTTCTGAGAACTCATTTTGGAGAGAAGAAGGTTGGGTTCTGAGAAAGACTGTACTTAAGACTATGAATATAAATCTGCTGAAGCAGATAAAGCTTATTTCAGGGTTATGCAGCCTGAGTTCCCAGGGCTGGATTTGGCCTCTGAAAAGTTTGGGTGCAGCCTCTGAGAGATCTCCAAAAGCAGTCATCAAATTTTAATTTTTAATATGCCAGAAGGGGAAAATTATTAAATATTTAAATAGGAAATCAAATATGAACTATATTTAATTTTAATTAAGTGGAAATTTAATTCATATCTTTTTTTCCCCCTGGTCATATCCACTATGTTTGGATGTATGTTCCCCCCTTGAGCATACCACTGGAAAGCCAAATGTATCCCTTGGCACAGAAAATATTGTATACCCCAGATATATCCAGCTTTAGTGCTGCCAGATGTTGTGGTAAGATGTTCTATAGTTTAACAATACCTGTGTGACAAAGATCCACATGGAGAAATTCCCCGATTTAAGTCTCCAGTCCAAACAGGATCTGGGAGCAAACTGGGGGAAAGAAATATCTGCCTAAAGAGCAATGGCCATGAAAGACCAATATGAAGCTTTGGATCATCTCAGTTGTCCAGGTTGCTTTGGCTGAGCTGGTTGATGCTGTAGATGAAGATGTGGAACAGTCAGTTTTCTGTGAAGGACCAGGTAGATATTTCAGGTCTATGGGACCCTGCTATGTCTCTGCCAATGAAAGGATATGAGCCAAAGGGGCCAAGAGCCTGGCAGATTCATATATGTTCACTGGCATTTGCAGAGTATCCAGGCATAATGCCATCATGCTGGTCAAAAGAAAGAGGATAAAACAAGGCTTTGCTCCACCCTGTGGTCACCGTGCTCATGTGGGATTGACAGTGCCTTTTATAAATAAATCAAACCAGTCATTTAGTTAGTTGCCTGCAGGGTGTTAGAACGTGGCTGCAGACAATCAAGCAAGGAAGCATATGTAAGCTGGGATCAAGGGGATTCCTCCCTTCCCTTCCACTACATATGCTATTAATGAATGGGCTGGTGGCATTGTACGTTATACATATGTTAGTAACCTTTCCTTTCCTTTCCTTTCCTTTCCTTTCCTTTCCTTTCCTTTCCTTTCCTTTCCTTTCCTTTCCTTTCCTTTCCTTTCCTTTCCTTTCCTTTCCTTTCCTTTCCTTTCCTTTTTTTTTTGACAAGTTTGATGAATTCTTTTCAAGAAAGCTGGACAGTATATGTGCTTTCTTTCAAATATCTGATTGGTCATAATGGGCAAGACAATCACATCTATTGCCCACTTAGTACTCCTTTCCAGCAGCCCAGAAAATGGAGTCAGTATGCTTAAACTCATACTGCAGATGTACAGGGTGGAAGTGAGTCCTGGAAGAGGAGAGATTGGAAGAAAGGACTTTCTGCTCATCTTGTATGCAGCACCAGAAATTCATATATAGACGCAGTGAATTTCAGTTTACAAGGAAGAGCCAAAGCTACTGATTTATTAGTTTGATATTCTCAGGCAGAGCCTGATGATATAACAGCCTGAAGTCCATTGCACAGACTCTTCATTCTTTATTTAAACATGCCCAATGTTTTCATCTCAGTAATGATCTACAACCACACAAGGGAGGGCTTCAGGAAACGAAACTAAATTCCAGTCCTACTAATGCTCTCCTTTCTTTGCATGTGACAGCCCGTTGTCTGCACTTACATCCTTGTACCAATTTTTTTTACAACCATAGGGGAGGGGCCAGATCAAAGGAGGATACATTTTTACAAATGAAGCTAGTTTTTGCTTGAACTTCAGGAGGACCTTAGTCGTATGAACTTTATGTGGTTTCCTGGGAGGGGCGAGGGGGGTTGGAGGCAATCCCTCTTTCTATACATTGTAAATTGACACTTTACTGAGGTGTCATCTTTGATCCCTTGAGTAACATTGGGGGAAGTCACAGGAAGGGGAGATTTATCCTCTTCTTTCTATGGTCTCCCCTCACTGCTCACTGCTCACTGCTTGGGTCAAGGAATGGGATGGGAGCTGGAGGGTCAGGTGGAGATTTCCTGTAGGCTGAATCCAGTCCTTAGCCTGAAGGTCTACCACTTCATCTCTAGACCCACAAACCTGGAGTCATATCTGGATGGGAATGAGAATGGGATCAGGAGAATAATTCCTTTCCAGATGAGCCTTTTGGGGTGCCTTCCTAATCAACAATGAACTGTTGATGCACAAGACATTTGGGGAATTTCAAACCCTGCTGATTTATTCCCCAAACAGACAGAAATCTTACAGCCAGGTTGAGAATTGACACCTTTCCTTGCTGTGAAATACAGCCAAAGGAGATGTAGGCGTGAGCTGCCTGGCCTTGGACTGGACAGCTGCAGAAGACAAGACACTGATTAAACACTGAAGCTACAGCAGGGCATTTGGCTGGTTTTAATCTCAGCATGCAGGTGGTGAGCCTCTGGGACCACTGGGCAATGCCGCAGAGGAGCATGGCTGAGAAATAGGGAGCTTTGAGAGGAATTGGGACAACAAGCAAAGGGACTAACGGCTCACCATCCCTATCAAACAGCTGCTCAAGGTAATTGGAAGGAATTGCCAAGGAGGCAATTGTTCAAGCCCCAAATAAAGCTGTTTATTAAGGAGATGGAGCAGTGATGTCAATTCGATAAGAAATAATCTCTCTGGGAAGAAGAGGCAGGGAGATAAAATGAAAGAAATAAAATGGCCATTTCAGGGAATAGTTAAATATTTCAAGTGCTAATGGTAGTGCGACATCACTTTGGCGTTATCTTGAACATCTAAAAGAAACTGGTGATTTGCAGAGAAGCAGCTAGGACATTAAATGTGAGCACGCATGTGTTATAAGTTGAGCCATCTCTTTTTTTAATAGCAGAGTGGCACTATCAGCAACCCCAATGGAGGGCAACTAGCACATTCCTTGAGCATGCCACTTGAGCACCATGGACAGTAGAATCCTGGAGAAACTCCACGTTTATCAGTGAGGTCAGCAAAGAAGGGAAGGGGAAGTCTACTGAAAAGTGGGAGGAGGACCTTTACATGTAGAATGTCAGGTTCAGTCTCTGAGAACTCCCAGTAAGGCTGAAAATGTCTTCTGCTCAAGATCTTGGCACTAATCAGTGGTAATCAGTGTGGACAGTCCTGGACTAGATGGATCATTAGGTTAGTTTAGGATAAAGCAGCATGCCAAGTATTGGAGTAATTAATAGCAGATTGAAGAACAGAAAATGATTCCAAATTCTCATTAAACTTCTCCCCAGTTTTGACCTGGCTCCGTTTCAGAGCTAGAAGAAATGCATTAGGAACTTTCCATTGTTCCAGGGTTGTTATTTTTTTTATTGCTAAATTCTGTTTCAATACATACTGTATGTGCACAGTTTGCAGCAGCTTTCTATTCCTTCATATCTTTTTCATTAGCGCTTCAACATTACCAGACTGATGTGAAAAAGTCAATGCTAATTATCGATTGCAAGTCGGTAAAACAAGGGTGGGAAACTTGTGACTCTCCAAATATTGTTAAGCTATAACATCCGGCATCCCTCACTATTGATCATGGTGCTTTGAGCTTCCTGTAGTTAAGCAACTGGTGAGGACCACAGGCTCCCTATCATTGGAAGGTATTTTTGTATATGCCGGTTATTTTACCAAAGGTTGAGGGATAAGCGGGCACATCACATGTATCAATCCAGGAACAAAAACTGGTAGGCTACGCTGCTGCTGGATGGCCATGCTGGTTGAGAACTGTGGGAGTTGAAGTCCATATATGTGAAGGCTATCCAAGTTGAGAAAGGCTAGCATAGTTTGTGGGAGATGAAATTGGGATGATTTGTTTATCAGTGTGGTTCCCTGGCAAAGAATGATACAAGATCCTTGTTTATTCAGGTCTTACTGTTGCCTAATAAATCTTAGAACTTCTTTGTTCATCATATGGAGGCCAAACGCAGATCAGCAGCTTGATTCAACAGGGAACTGCAATGTTGTTATCTCTGGTACCCCTTAATGGACTTTTGGTAACACCAAAACTGAAATGATGATGCTTTATGGATTTGTTTATAGATAACAGGTGCGATACGGGAAGAAGAGATCATTTGTTGTAATTTAAGAGGAGGTGAAAAGTTACTAAAATTGTTTATACTTTTTGCTATGGTGGGAAGTCACTTCTTTGTGTATTTCTGCTCTTTTTCTTTATTATATTCTTACTTCTCTTACTTTTCTCTTTCTCTTTTGTCCTTTTTCCTTTCTTTTCTGCACCTTCTACTTTCTTTTTATTCTTCTATCTTTTTTTAGTTTGTATTAGTTTTTACTGTTATAATCTTTAATAAAATTACTATTAAAAAAGCGGGGGGGACTGCAACAGCCGCAGGGTTTGGGTAAATGTACCTGCTATTTGCAATGTGCATTTGCTAGAGCAGTGCCATCTTGGCAGGATCAAACTCTCACTTAACTAAAGGATCTGGGGGGTCGGGGGGTTGACAAATGAAGCAAGGCAGGTTTACTGCATTTGGAAGCAATGTAATCCAGCATTTTCAAAATAACCAACTGCACCCTTGGTTTATCACATTTGTATGACTTACATACAGAGATAACGTTGAAGTGACTCTTGACCTGTAGAAGTGCGTGGGAACGGACTTGATGCATCGGAATGTCTTTTTACAACAAGTAGCATTTGGTGTGGTTACAGCAATTTCAGGCTGGCCTTCCCCCAGAGTGAGGGAATATGCTGAGGAAGGTGAGCTGGTAAATTGATTGCTTTGCCTTAGAAATGGTTACTCTTGATAGTCTCAGTCTGCAGAGCTGACTCATGAATCAGCCAGGGGAATATCATCTTTGCAATTAAAACCCAAGCAAATCAACAAAATCCTTTTCCCCACCCTCCAGGCACCTGCGAGGAGGCCTTGGCATTGCTGATAAATGAGCACGGACCATCCACATTCTGGGCCCTTTGCCATTCAATTACCTTTCCTGGTAATTTTTCAAGCCCAGCCAGGGTGATTACAGCCATTTGCTGAGAATAATGGGCATCTGGTTTGTGCTTGGTTGAGAGGGGAGTAGTGAGCTGAAGTGTCCTAGTGACAGCTGGGAGAGAGCTGGCTGCTCAGAAAGTCTCTCTTGATTAAATCCCAGGCTGCCAGAGTCTGTATTCCCCTCCATTTGTGTCTGCCATTCTGTGCTCCATTTGATTGCATGCCTGGCTATTATCAGTTTGGGGTCAGCCCTCAAAAGTGGGCTATCAGGATGAGATTCTGCTCTAAGGAATGGCAAGTTTCCTGTGCCACTAGAAGATAGTTAAGGTAGCAGTCTCAGGATATCCAGCCATCTGAAGGAAAGATCTGAGCAACATGGTAAAGTCTTTTAACTGTTCCTTTGTTCCTTGGTCAGCTTTTCCCTACTCAGTTGGCTTCCAGCTCTCACTCTTGGCTGGTCCTACATTAGAGGTGGCCACATGGAACACTCTAATTGTGGTCCTCATGGGCTCCTGGAGTGGGTAAGATCCTTTTGTACTAGGGGGCTGGGGAGGTTTTAAGGGCCAAAAATTAGACTAATTTTTTTTGCTTCTTGAACCCACTTCTTCCAAAATGCTCAATGAACAGCCCAAAATATTTAGACTAACACACTCAGTGATATCATGGTATCGCTAGGCATGCTTCTTGTGGCCCCCAGGCAGGACGTTAAGGCAAAGTAGAATCTCTTCCAGGTTGGAAACAATGGGCTAGACCCATCCCATATAAACTCCTTGAGACAGTTTAGACATCACTCCAGCAGACAAATAGATCTCTTGAAATCAGTCGTACAAGTAAGTAGTGTATCTCCATCCTCTATTAACCCATATCAATGAGATGCAATTGTGACTAGATTAAAATTTAGTCTATGTCTGGACCAATCTCTGGAATGTAAACACATCTACACAACTTTATAATTCATTACTGAGTGATTAACAGCTAACAATCCACTTCTATAGGTTCGTTTAAAACATTCCCTTCCCCTATCCCATTCCCAGATCAATTCTAAAAAATAAAAACATCAGAAAAGGTTTGTACATCAAGAAGTCATTCAGAGTCTTTCCATTCATGGAAAGTTCTCAGAACAAAAGAGGCTCTATGAATGGAATTTCTGGCCTCTGAAGCCCAAATATTGGCCA
The DNA here is from genome assembly GCF_059951505.1 of Python bivittatus. Taxonomy (NCBI): domain Eukaryota; kingdom Metazoa; phylum Chordata; class Lepidosauria; order Squamata; family Pythonidae; genus Python; species Python bivittatus. The sequence continues at coordinate 12,513,834 of NW_028277048.1, read as the reverse complement.
ACCTCTGGCAATCTTTAGCAGTTATACTTAGGCAAGGATTTGCTGTGGCATTGTGAGTCACAAATGTCCAAGCAGCTTGCCCACATACCCAGATTAACAGAACGGAAAAGTATCCAACCCTAAATGATAGAAGGAAACCAGTTAACTCAAACTGACCTGTGATAACTGATAACTGCAGTTCTCTAACTCAGTGTGATTTTTTTTCCTGCCACATGTGATGCATGCAGATCAGAGTGAGCTACTCAATTCTCCCTAATATAAGCTGCAGGCTGCTTGTCTAACAGATGTTTGGCCACTTGAAAGGACTCATCTGGATTGCATCCTGCAGATTTCCTTATCACTATCAGTACTGCAGAATAAGACCATCAAAAATATTTTTACCTGTGCTGGGTCATGCTCAGAGCATGTTTTCCATCACTTGCCTTTCTTTTCCTGAAAAAGAAATTGATCTTATATCAAGTGGGCACATCAACGATCTGTTACTGTCAGCCCTTTGAAGTAGAGCAGGTCAGGAAACAGACACAAGAATTAATGGAACTCTCCTTTAGTGTTATAGGGTATAATAACAGAATCTTAAAAGCCTGACAGAGATACCCTCTCCTCCACTTATACTAAAAAGAATCAAGGTGGGACAATCTTGAGTTTTTTCCTCCCCCCTTCCCGTCTATCCAGACTAAGCTGATGTATGCTTAATGATGGTTGAATTCCTTCTTCAAAGCCACCTCGATAGTCCTCTACAGGACAGAGTACAGTACTCCTCTGCCAATGGTGGGAACCTATGGCCTTCCAAAATTTGATGAGCCATAACTACCAGCAACATGAGATAGCATCACCCATGGTAAGGGTTGCTGGGAGTTTTACTTTAGCAACATCTGGAGGAACACAAGTTCTCCACTCTTCACTGTACCATTCCATACGTTTACCCAGAGAGCTATTATTCCTTGTGAACCTAAGAATTTCCTGTTTCTTCCAACCCTTTCTTTCAACTGCCATGTCCTAATTGCTTAGCCTTTCTCTATACAATTTGTGACTGTGCATGTGGTTTTCTTGCTCCTAATTTCATCCTGAAATATCCTTGTTTGGAAATACTTGTCTCTGTGTACTGCTATAAAATATTGATTTCCTTCTCCTGGACTCTCTGAAATTGTAAGCCACAGTATGCCTTGTCTCCCCAAGTAATCATTCTGCCCTACTGTTGCCAAGCTCATTAGAATAGATGGAGCCTTTCCAACCTACCAACCCTCTGGACTGCTGTTACTATTCGCTAGTAAGACTGCAGATGTAACCTCCATCCCAGACTGAGAGTAAGCAGTGCAATCCTGGCAGGAGGTGGTAGAGTGGTAGCCATTGGACAGATGTTCCTCAGTATCACACTATCAAGCTGTTAATTAGCTCACACGTAAAACATTTAGCAGGACATGAGAGGAGAAGGAGACAGACCCATGACCCTGATATTCAGGCAGCAATCTATTTAATGGCACTTCTATTCAAAGAGGTTTCAGTTATCCCAGGCTGGCATTAGTGCACACACACATACACACACACACACACCCAGGCAGTTTTGTTCCTTCTCATTACAAGTAGATGCATTCCACAGAAAGACAAAGTGGGTCTTGTTTGAAGGTGTAAGTGCCTATGGCAGCCTTCCCCAATTTAATACCTTCCAGAAATGAAGTTGTGGTCTTGCAATCCCAACACAGCAGGTGGCACCAGACTGGCCTCGGTGTCTGTCTTAAGGTGTTATATTAATTATAACATCTCTTAAAAGGCCACATCTACTCTCCAAAAATCCTGGGAAGTGAAGTTGCCTCCTCAGTCCTGGAGAGCATTCCAGACCCTATTGTAACAAGCATGGCATATTGTCTGGGAGGCAGAGAGCCAAATTATTTTCTAATGGAAAGGATATTCCTCCAAATTCTAGACAGATCCTAGCTAATAACAGTAAAGCAGCATTTCAGCAAACTCTGAAAATTAAACACACACATACAATTAGGTCATACATCAGGAATGGACAGTTTATGGGCTACATGTGATTCCAGCAGCAATTTTGGAGTCCCCCGAGCACCCCAGTTAGTATGGCCCAAGTATGAAAGCGAGAATGGCCAATTTCAACTGCATTATTTATCCAGTTTTCATGTGGTGTATATGTTGGAATCAAACAAGGAATAAAATTGGTATTTTTCAGTGTTCTCCCTAACAATTAAAAAAAAGAGCCAAACTCTTTCTCACTTCATGAAGCCATTACATCACCAGCCATTTTCCATACAGTTCCCCAGAGACTGGAACCAATAAATAAAAATGGAATTACATCCTCCACCTCCAAATATAGTTGTACACTCCAGCCTTATACAATGTTGAAAGGCAATTGAATTTTCATTGTCGGGTCCCATCATTTAGCAATTGGTATTTTTGCTTACCTCCAACAATTGGCATGTTTGGTTCCAGCAATAGTAACCATATCAGGGTCAGTTTCTTATCTCTGAATAGGTGTTCTGGTATCAAGTCATATCAAATAAAATGTTGCATTTTGCATTGTTTGTCCTCTGAGCCTCACCTGAGTGCCTACAAAAATGGAGTTCAATGGGCATTATTCCCAAGGAAGAATGCATAGAACTTCACTCTTAAGCTGCAATTCATGCTTTCCCAGGAGAAAGTCCTGCTGAACTCAATGGAATTCACTTCTGCATAGACATCACAGGATTCCACCATTCACATCCTTGTCCTACTGTTGCTCAAATCTTGGAGATCAGTTTGTCTTCTGCCTACTGTGAACGAGTTGTATATACTCTATCTCTGATACTTGTCAATTCATACATTCATAGAAATACTGGATTTAAGATACGTGCTATGTAGAGGAACTAGAGGAACTATACAGCCACCAATCTATCTCTGCCTCTGCCTCTGCCTCTGCCTCTGCCTCTGCCTCTCCATCCATCCATCCATCCATCCATCCATCCATCCATCCATCCATCCATCCATCCATCCATCCACATAGTAACAGTGGTGAGAATATGCCCATATATCATGTAAGTAACTTTCCACTGCAAATTCTTCCTGAATACTTATTTGACTTTCTAGACTAAGCTATAGCTGAAGATTTTCTGATAGTCTCCCATTTAAGTACTAATTAGCTTTTTCAAGATCAGCCAGAGTTTACTTTTGTAAGCAAAGGTATGGGGACAGACTTATGTATGTAACTATGGCCTTTCCTCAATACTAAGTAATAGGGGTACCCACCTATTCTTGAGTCAGCAGAAAGCTGCATCAGCATGAAATGTGTGGTCCCCATTGCTGATTTCCTACCCCCTTTTGTTGCCTCTGCTCCCAATCATTACCAGTCACCTGACTTAAAGAGACTTTGCACACCTTGAGGCTGCCCTTGGACAATGTTGGAACAAGGAGGAAAATGCTGCTGGGACAGCCAAGGATGACTACTGCAAGCCTGTCTTACTCATGGGCTGGAATGAGATGGAGGCAACATGGTAGAAAAACTATCTTGCTAGGTGTGTGCCATGGTGGGGCACAAACAGGGGCAGTCTTAGGGGAGACAAATATTGAAACCTTTTTCTGTACTGAACTGTTTTAAGCAGAATTAAAACAGGGGAGAGGAAAATTGCATATCCAGAGATGCATATCACTGCAGGATTGCAGAGGAGAGGGAAGCAGTTGTCCCTTGGTGAAGGTCTGCAAAACTCTGGTTCTGCACACTGTGTACATAAAACGAGTGCTTTAGAGGGAAGCTTTTAAACTAGCCTTTTTCACGCTATGTACAGGGACTTTGTGTCAAGGCTGAGCCATAGGCAGATATCATAGGTACAAAACCCACCTGTCTGAGAATTCCTCGCTGCTTGGGGATGCTCAAGTGGCAGTTTGGGTAGCTTGTCAGGGCTTCGACACGCACAAGCAACAGGTCCCAGCTTTAGCTCTGATGTTCTTTAAATGAAAGAGACAAAGGAGCGTGTGCAGAGATGCAGAACTCCTCCACCCAGAGGTTGACAGCCTCATTGCTTGAACCTGCTAAATGTATATGAGTTGATGGAGTCAACTGATGCCGTATTTCAAGGAATGCTATGAATGAATGATGGAGACCAGCTGTAAGGAATGACAGAACGAATGACAAGTCTGAATCTCGGGCAAGGGACAGTAAGAGGACAGGTCAGAGGGTCTAAGAATAAATTCTCAGTTTGCAGTGCAACCTGTGGAGTAAAAAGAGGAAAACCTTGCTTCATGCTCTAGCTCTGCCAGTACCCCATTCCTCCTCAGTGAAGCTTGAGAAAAAAGAGATACATACGTGCAGGCAGAGAGCACACGCAGGATATTTCCATTAAGACTGTTCTACGAGCTGCAAAGCAGTTGGACGGTCATGAACAGTGACAATGAATTGTATTTTCTTTCAAGGTTTATTTGCAAACCCATTTGCTTTTAATATGCAAGTATGTGTGTGTTTGTGTGTGTGTGTGTGTATTGGAGAGCAACCTAGCTATAAAAATCATAATGAAGCCAATTATGTTAATAGTTAACATTGAGGCACCTCATTGACTTCCTCATTTTTGCTCCTTTTACCATGGCTGCTCCCTCCCCTCCATCAGAAAACACATTATGCCAGCATGGCCCCTCCTCTTTTTATGGCCTTCATTCTTCTCAGTAAGCACATCCCACTGTTTTATTTGGAGCCTTTCCTTGCTCTCTAGACAAATATCAGGAAGCTGGACCTTCCTCCCCATCTCTCCTCCAATCTCAATAAAAGTAGTTTTAGCCTTCCTGTGGAGATGATTTATTGCTCTGGTCTTGTCTACTGAGTGGGGCTGACAGTACCTGGATCAAACATAGGTGTTTCGTTTTGGATCTGGACTGTCCAAACTTGCCTGTTCCATGCATGGACAAGTTCATGTGCAGGACGTTCTGGACATCTCTAATTCTGAGAATTGCTACATAGCCCTCATGCCTAAACAAGTTTTAGTGGGCAGGGCTCTACAATTAATATCTCATAAGTTATTTCTCTCCATCAGCCCTAATTCTAATTAATTTGTAGCTCCATACAGGAAAGAGGAGCTCTGTGATAAGGTGTTTTACTCTTTTCTTGATACTAATATTCCACTTTCAGAAGCTAGAGCTGTTTTGAGGATGGGAAGTAGGATGAACTGTATCCAAAAGGACAATAGAGGACAGGGTTAAAAATGTTCCACAATGCTATTCTTGACTTTTAGGCTAGAGCTGGAGGCCATGCTTAGGTTGACCCTTAACATGGGCTTCTCAATATCAGAAGAAAGTAGCAGGCAGTAGTATTTCTAAATAGTTTTCTTTCAACTTCACATCTTTATTACTTCTCAGGAGAACTGACTCTTGCCAGTGTTATGAGCAGGATGCCAAATAGCCTATAATGTGGTTTAAGAGACTCCTGTCCATTAGACAAAAAAAGAAAGAGGGAATGATTTGTTACTTCTTGGTAATGTCCTACAAACTATAATGGACTGGTTGGCATCCCTATTTTGAACCTCTGGATGGTGCCTATCTTTGCTTTCGTCTCACTCACCATCCTGAACAAATGAGGAATATGATTCAGGGTTTTAGATTGTGCTCTTGAGCTGCTTGTAAAGATTGAAGTTAGCTGAGCACCGTAATTGTTATTAACGTTGAATTGGGAAGCAAACAAAGCTTTGTGCATGTTTATGAAGCCATCTGTATTCGAGGAGCTTGGTCACCATAGTAAACAATGTGTAATAAACCCATTGATCTCCATTAGGGGATGGAGGAAAGAAAACAATATAGCATTTGTGTGGTATATTGAAGAAAAGCTCTAAGAAGTTTTGTATTAACTCAGTTTCAAACATGGTGGCAGTAATTGATACACTGAGGCTACAGAATCAAATTCTGATCCCCAAAATCCTAGTAGGGGGAGGTTCCTACTGTTACAGGTTCTAAACTTTTTTCTTCATGGCAATAATTCAGCTACAGAAATAATGTAGGAGGAAATTGCCACAATCTCAAAGACTTTGAGGATAATTGCAAACATTTTGTGTTGCTGGGCTAAGTCAGATTCCCATCTGTATCTCATTCTTCTTTCAAAGAGCTTAGGTCAACATAAATGTGGGTCTTCCATTATATGCTCACAACTAGCCTGTGGGGTAAATTAAGACTTAGATAGGGCAGAGAAGCCAAATTATTCCATTTCATTATAAGATTTGTTTGAGAGGTAGACTTTCATCACAACCAGGTGATGAAGGAGACATTCCAGGTATTTTTTTATATTGCCAGCAGAATGGCTAACATGCTGTCAATATTCCAGACCTAGAGTCATTCCATATTTAAACCAATATTTGTCTGTTCCTCCTTCTTATTTTTTTCCTTTGAAATCTGCCATGCTACCATTATGATATTGGAAACTTCCACAACACTTTTGCAGATGAAAGAATTTTTGTTAATTCACAATTCGATACACTGGGGGAGAGGATCCGTGGGTACAGAAGGCAACCAAGTATTGGCCAGCTTGGAATTAGCTGTGCCAAATCATGATTCATGTTCTCTGCAAGCTTAACACTTACATAGACATTGCAGTGCTATGAAAGTCAGCCTAGTTTAATCCTTTTTCTCTTGGCTGCAAAACTCCACAGAGTCACTAGATGGCAACTAAGAGTTAAGGTTTTCTGCTAGTGGCCAGCCAGAGTTTTAAAGCCTAGATAGTCTGAGCATAGATCTAAAAGGGGAAAGACTGTTGAATGTATTTGGAATTCATTTAAAATACATTGTAAAGGCTTGAGAAATGATGGACTGACAGTCTGGAAAGCCTCATAGAAGTTGCATCTTATTGCCATGTTTTCAGCAGATGTTTTGTGTCACTATACTCCTTCCCAGTTGCAGCAGTTTACTAAATCTCTATTTATAATATCTATCTATCGGGAGTTAGATGCTGCACAATAATGTAATACATGAGTGTGATTGCTTTGAAACAGATGGGCATAAATAAAGTGTGTTTTATTGCACATGAGATTTCTCCCTTGATTTTTCCAGAAAGTAATTCTAATTAAACTAGTAGAGCACTTAAGTCAAGGTTTTTGGAGATGGTATTAAAATAGGCTATGTATTTTCTTCTTTCTGTAAAATGGGCACGAGGGTATTAAATGTATGTAGTGACATTTCCTTTCAGGTCTTCTGCTGCTAATTTAAATGTTCTCATTGCATTAACCTTCTCTGTTCCTCCTATTGAGATAGTCATGTCTTTTTAGAATTTTCAATATTTTCCAGCTCCCTGATCGTTACTAATGATGAATTATCAGTATGTTCATCTTATCTTGTTTATTTGCTTGTTTTAGTTGGATTATTGCTGTGTATTAGTGTTTCCTGGGCTGGCTTGTGTTTTCACATGATGTCAGCCATTTTGGAGCCTTCTCTATTACAGGGAAATAATGGAGTGTACCTAAAGACTTTCAGTATTTTGGCTCAAATCGATAATCTTGCTGTAAAACACGAACACTTAGTTTCACAGTGGTATTTTTTCACTAAAGGGACACTAGGTAGGATTGTATCCTAAATTTCTCAGAAAGTTTTCATTCTAAGATGTGTTTCAAGTCATATATGATATAGCAGGGCTTTCTCTTTTCCTCTCTCCCTCTTTCTCTTTCACAACATTTCTGGAAACGTTGGGAAATAACGTGAATCGAGCTGACCTTTGCATGAACATAGAACTACTTCAGAAAATTCATAGCAAATGTCACGCTATTATTGTAGGTTTCAAAGGGGAACTTGGATTGTAAACAAAGTAATGCTGAAGGGAGCAAATAGTGGATTTATACCAACTACAAGAGTGTCTCCAATAGTGTTGTGCTCTCCCATGGCTCAGCTCTCAAGCCTCTTTTACTGGAGATAGTCCTGGAGTGTTTTATTTGCTGTCCAATCCAATTCTGATTTAAAAATGACTGTTAAATGGGAGAGCTGTCTATGCAGTTAGCGGACAAAGAGCAGTTTGAACAGGTCCATACGGTACTTGATCACATCTGTTGCATTTCTACCGAGACTGAAATAGTGCTTTCCAAATTTTGTTTCTATATCTACATTAGCACATGTAAAGGTTCTGCAGACCTACATTCTCTTATCTCCTCTTTTTTGGCAATGTGTAAATGGTCACTGTACTCATACAACTGGATAAAGGGAAGGAGAAGCTTAAGGGTGTGGATTTCTTTTGTGTGTGTGTGTGTGCATGCGTGCATGTGTGTGAACTTGACTGAAAGCCATTCTATATACCCAAGTTTTTAAAATGCAATGCAGTGTACATATACACCTACCATTTAGAAAAAAAAGATAGATACTAAATGAAGACTGAACATACCCCATGCTCATGAAATGTTGAGTGATAATTCAAACAAAACAAAACAGGGAGGTGGTTATGGATTCTATGAGCAGAAAAACCAACTCAAGATTTACCAAACTTTGCAATGCAAACTTTGGAGGTTCCAAGAATTCTTCACCAAGCAATAAAAATAACCTGACCTCACGAAGAATGCTTGGAAAATCCAAAATCCAATCTATTTTGCATTCCTTGTATTGGTCTTTGAAAAGTATTGAGTGAATAGTGTATTTTGGAGGAGGGCATCGTTGGCTGACTGTACTTTCAACTGGCCTACTCTTGCCAGAAGGGGAGGGAATGATGCATTATTTCATTGCAGGTCCTGCTTATTTTCAATTCACACGGGGTGCATGTCTTGCCTCTGAAACGCCAGTTTAGTATAGCCAATGCAAGCTCCCCAGGTAAAATGGTAGCAAAGTCAAAGACTAAAACGTGATAATGTAATACTCTCCTCTTGCTCCCCTTCACTGGATTTCTCTTGTCCCCACCGGCAGGAGCTCAAGGACAAAATGACAGAATTGATGCCACTTATTCCTGTATTGGATCAGTACAAGTCTGATACCCGTACCATCGTGCAGCTCAAAGAGGAAGTGAGAAACCTTTCAGGCAGCCTGCTTCAGATCCAGGAAGAGATGGGTGCCTATGACTACGAGGAACTCCAACAGCGGGTGCTGATTTTGGAAGCTCGTTTGCACGCTTGCGTGCAGAAGTTAGGTAGGACATTCTGAGGCTCCTTTTCTCTCCTCTTCGGTGGGCTGAGCTGCCCCTTGCAACACAGCATGTATTCAAGCTTTTGGGGGGATTTCATTACGTCTGAAGGAAAGCCCAGTTCTCCTCCATAGTTCAAGTGGGCATACCCACCCATTTGCCTCACGTGGCTCTCGGTTGCAAGGAATATAGTCAAGAGTTGCACATGACCTCATCCACTTTCCTATCCACCAAACATAATCAGCTGGCCTGAAGTTCTAGTTTCCAACAGGGCCACCATTTCTTCCTCCCATCAGCTGATTGTGGATCTCAGCTCTAAGGAGACTTATTATACTGCCCCTGGGCTGGGAGTCAAAAACCATCCAAAACTAGAGCTTGATGCTTTAAGCCTGATCTAAGAAACTGACATTTTGATTGTAAAACGACACAAAGAAAAAAGAGAACTGTTCAGAGTGATTCGGGATATTGGCCAGATTTGCAATTGCATTGAACATATACTCCCCTGGAGGTAAAACACAAAAAAAGCAGAATGGAACTTGGAATTGGGTTAGTAGGATTTGAGGAGGCGGCTGTTCTTTCTTTCACAACTGAAGTTTTTGTAAAAGCATCCCATCGCTTATGAGCCAATTATCTTGTTTACGGATTAACAAGGGATCTCCAAACAGAGAGTAGGTAGTATTTTCTCATTTTGCCTGTGGCAGAGTTGAGGTAGGAAGCCCATGCGCTGTTATTGTCACTGTTGTTAGAGTTGTCAGTGTGCGTGATGTTTTGCTAGATTAAATAAAACAGTGTCTTACTATAAGCTCTGATGACCCCCCCAAAAAAAGAGAATAAGCAAGAAAGGAGGGAAGATTGAGAAAAGACACTGTGGCTCTTGTTCCTTTTTTGCCCACAAAAAAATTTTGCCTGCCAGTGGGTGTGATCGATGGTTGCCAGTTACCTCTGTGAATAGCTACGCCGACACCATAATCACAACAAGGATTTTTTTTTTTCAAATGCATTCTACATGATATATCTGGGCAATATCCATGTAACTGAGTTGTTATTAATAAAAAAAATTGCAGAACTGCTTATGCGAAAATAGCTGCCATTGGGCAAAAACTTTTTGGACCTGAAATTTTATCACTAGTGGCAGGAAAAAAAGGAACAAAAGCCAACATGGAAATGGAGCTTTGGCCAATGTAATTTCTCCCAGCCTAAATTTCATCAAATTTCAGCCGGAAAGCAAGCCCAATAACAGAAAGCAGTACAAGCAGAGAACAAAGGTACGCCCAGCAGTGAAGAAGGCAGGGAAGGCAGGAGCTCAGGGTAAGCGCCTTCATCAGCCTTCATACCTTTATCAGCCTTTATCAGCCTTCATACCAGCAGAGGTGGCCATCCAGAGCAGTAGCTCAGTGCTAGAGCACCTACATTTTGGACAAGAAGTTGCAGGCTCAGATCCCAAACAGAGCTGGATATACTCCTGTCTTTCCTGCCTGATGCCCTCCCAATGGGCTGAGGTACAAATCCCATCATTCCCTGCCCAAAAGGCCAGCGGTCAAGGACCCAGGAGTTGAAGTCCAAAGTAACTGGAGGAGACTGAGCCAGGGGAAATGGAGGCAAGTAATAATGAGCTAAATGGACCGATGTTCTAATTCACCGCAAGGCAGCTTCCTGCATTCTAGTTGCACGAGACAGGAAGTTGGCTGTTCTTGCCTCCTTTTAAGATTGTTTCTTGAAGCCTGGAGGCTCACAGATAGGAAGCTGTTCGTATCTCTACATGTATGTTTTTAAAAGCAACAGAGCCATGCTTCTTTCCTGGTTATACCCAGTTCAGCCCAGCTTTTCCTCGTAACCTGCTTGTTGTTTGCCCTATCCCTTAAAAACAGGGGGGGGTTAGAAAAACCAAGCAGAATTTGTACTGACCATCAAACTTCCATCTGATATTTCATGAAGTAGGAACTCTCCAAGCCCGCTGAATCTCAAAAAATGGGCAGCGGAAGTTCTGCTGAGCATTTATATATACCCTCTGTGGTCTCCTGTAGCTGGGCATGTAGCCAAGGGAACAAAATGTCCCAAAATTTGCAGAGATGCCATAGGCCAAAGTGAGAGTGAAGCAGCTGCCTGAGGCAGCAGCAGCAGCTGAGAGATGGGGGTGAGAAAGAGGTGAAGAGGGCCCTCTAAGCTAGGCTGTTCTCCAGAGCTGCAGTGGAGGATCTGCTTCCCTTTCCAGAGGTGAACGAACATTCACCTGCCAATCTGGTTAGCTTCTAGATATGGAATAAGGAGAAAGCATTGCCTAGTCTTTCTCCACTGACAGCAACATGTATTGGAAAACATTTGGTGGGGCTCTGAAAATCCTGCAGTTTGTTCACGGGAGGAGAGCTTTCCTGAATGTAGCCAGAAGACCAGGACTTGTAGCTCACCCAGTTCGCTGAAGCCTTTTGGAGAAGTTGCTGGCATTCCCATCAAAATGAGCAATGGGATAAAAAGTAAAACAAAACAAAAAAAGACATTCAAATATATTCCAAAGCACAGATGTTGTTAAGAATAATCAAAGGTAAAAATATAATTAAAAGAAGCCTTGGTCACTTCTCTTGATGCCCACCAAGTTCTCTGCCTTAGCTGAAGTTTATGGGAAGCTGACATACTTCAGAGCAAAGACAGCAGCCACTATCAACTTGAATTTCAAGAATTCCTCTGAACTCAATCTGGATTCCTTCAGCTTTCTTGAAAAATAAAAATGATGAGTGACTGGAGCCCAGTGCCCTTTTTTTTAGAAATATGCTGTCCTGCCCAGAAAAGAAGGCCAGCTGGAGTCAAAACAAATATCCTGACTTTAGAAGATATGGCAAGAAGCAATATAAGAAGTTGGCTTTCTGGTAAATGGGTCTTTGGGGACTGACCATGCACTCCATGACAGTCCTTTGGGGGACAGCACCCATAGCAATGCTCTCAAAATGTCACCACTCAAAAACCTTTGCCTACTCATAGTCTCACCATGAATGAAGACCCCTCTGCTTTCAAAGTTTAAGAATCCTTGCTTGCCTAGACCCATCAGATTGCATCCTTCGATGGTAGCAAGGAGATCTTTGTTGCCCTGTAGCAGTTATACAGTTTTGTTTTGTTTTGTTTTGCAGCCCAGATCTGGTAGCCCTATATTTGCCTAACTGAGAAGGATCGTTATATGGCCCACCAACTCAATGGGGGATCCCCAACCAATCTATGAGGCATCCATCTTTGTGTACTATCTTAAAATGTTTCACTATACATTCTGTTCAATCGTGGAGCAATATATGACTTCCACCCAAGAACACACTACATCTGAGCGAAAGTAGAGTTATAAGTCCACATAAATAAATGCTCAAATCTTGGAAAGCTAGCGTGCCACAGACAAAAGTAAGCTGAAATCTTCACTTTCCTACTCAGAAGTCCTTCACATAATGAACATCCAAATCTCTAATGTTTGATTGCAGATTGAAATGGTACATTCCAGCAGTGTCCACAGGGAAATCAAAATCTGCAATTTGGCAGGCATAGCACTGCAATTCAAATCCTACCCCTTTTGTACATATAGCAACATCAGGAGGGCTGAACCATGTGCATGTTTAACTCAACTATTATGACAGACTTGATAAAATTCTATCACAGGCGTAGAACAGAGATGCACAATTTCCATCGGTTTGAGGGTCCCACCAGAGTTTGTGTGGCATTTGGAGGTTTGAGGTAGACAGGGCTAGAGCCCATTTTGGGAGGGGACTCAGATGCGTGAAGGATTGAAATGGTGCCTTGAGCAACTGTGAAACTAAAGGCGCTCCATTTTCCCCTTAGACCCCTCACAACCCTCCAGTGCAAAAAGGTCTCATGTTTGGCCTCATCCATTCTGGGAAGCTTTGGAGGATCAGAAAAGGATACTGGTTGTCTGCATTCAGCCCCCAGCCTCCATTTTCGCACCCTGATCTAGAACAATGTGGTGTAGGCAGTGTTTAATAGGGCATTTATAAAGCACAAAGGCATTTGTGTACTCAGAAATCCAAATGTAACCCAAGGAGGTATCTGAAATGAATTCTTGCTTCTGTTAGCTGCTACACCATAAGTTTTTCTTCCCCTTTTCAGGCAGCAGCTGTCGTAAGTTCTCCTGGGCTCTTGAGCTCCATTTGGTTTGCTGCACTGCTGATACCTCGCGAATAATAATCTGGGCATCATGTGTGCCTTCTGGCTGGGCTGAGCAAAAATAAAAATGCAGAGTGCTGTGAGCATCATTGGCATGCCCTGATCAGAGGGGCAGTTCAGAAGTCTCACTCTTTATCTAGCTTAACATTTGACCCATATATACTGCATTACTTCAAAACTGATGAAAGCGGGTAGAAGAGAATCCCCAGGGTGAAGAGATTAATAGGTGATCTGGATGTATACTGATCCAACCCTGCAATAATGTGTTTGAGACTTGGTGCTGGACAGAATCATATCATGCACATGACACATGGACTGTGTGAATTAGTTCTCAGTTAACAAATGCACATATACTGTGATTGGGGAGGCAGCATCATAGGTTCTGTGGTTATTCTTCTCTTAATGGTATTTGGAAGCCAAGAGCTTTTTAATCACCTCAGAATAACCACAGAACCAATGATGCTGCCTCCCCAATCACAACAGAAGTGAAGACACAGAAAATAGTACAAGGCAGGTCCTGTGTTGGGTAGTTTAAAACTATTCCCCCAGGTTGATTTAAAAGCTCTGCATATTTGAAATTATCAGCAAATGCACTTTCTTCAAGTAGGATTATGCAGTACTTTCAATCTGATTCCCTAAAGATACTTCAGAGCACGTGGGAGACCAAACTTAGCACCCGTTTGCAACTCTTTAAAGCAGCCACATCTTTTTCCCAGGATCATGCAACTGCTCTCCGCAGCTTCTATGTGAACTGGAAAAAAATGCCTTTGATTTAAGTTGATTGATTGAGTTACAGGTCATGCTGTCCTGCAACCTCCAAAGCACTTTTTGGGAACTGTGTCCCAAATGCTACACAATCCTCACTTCTAATATCTTGTGGGGAATCCAGACATGTTCAGAGTTTGCTTTCAGAATTTCACTTCATATATCCTGTAGCAATCTTGTCCATTTACATTCACTAATGTTAAAAGTCATGTTTTGACAAATGCACAGGGGGATATAATCCCTTGTTTCTTTTTTAAACCTCATAAGTCTGAAATATTCATAGCAGAAAGTGATTAAAAAGCTCTTGGCTTCCAAATACCATTAAGAGAAGAACTGAGGAAATGATCTACTGAGAAAACAAAGGGCAGTGGAATGATTGGGCACAGGTTCATTTTTAAAATGGACCTAACCATGTCACAATTCATCACCTACATATTTTCCTGTGATGAGCAGTATTATGGATTGTATTATTGTAGTTTTCTTGTTATTATTTGGCTCCACAGTCAAATAAAAGTCCATTGTTTTTCTGATTTTAGTGAGGACGCAGAGCCTCTAGGGCTAATAAAGGATACAAGCTGGTTTGAAAAGCTTCTAGATCACAGTGGGCCTTTCCCTCTTGCATCTAACCACAGGACAGACATGCCTTGGTAGCATCTTTTTAAGTTTTCATTTTGTTCCCAGCTCACGAATGAGAGAGGTTTAAGTCATCCTTAACTTGTGCCAATATTAAGGCAGCATTTTTCCTATTCTGGCACTGTCCAAGGGCAGCCTCAAGGTGTGTGAAACCGTTTTGGCTTTGTCATCCATGACTCTGGAGGGAATTCAGGTGAGTGTCAGTGACTTGAAAGAAAGGCAACAGAATAGGTATCAGCAATGGAGAAGGCACATTTCATTGCTAGTATATTTTTCCATTGACTCAAGGATGGTGGTTAGAGGTGAAGAAAGATTTAACTTAGCGGTGGAAAAAGATTTCTCCTTCTTAGTATCTCATCCTTCTCTATTTTGCACTTCAGGTTGTGGAAAACTCACTGGAGTAAGCAACCCTATTACTATCCGAGCATCTGGATCCAGATTTGGCTCATGGATGACAGACACTATGGCTCCAAGTTCTGACAGCCGGGTGAGTGCATGAGAAGAAAAATTCCCCATTGCTGTCTTTACCTCGCATTTAGGTAGTCTCAACATTGGGTTACTTCTGGAGAATCAGGAGCCGAATGAAATGGTGTCTTGCTTGCTGTCAGCCAGAAGCTAACATTCTCTAACTGGGAAAGTTCCATTCTTTCAAATCCAATGCAAATGGAATAAATGAGACCAACAACGGCCAAATCCTCCCTACTTATTTGATCGAATAAGTGAAACATGACATAATAAGCAGGAATACGCTCATCAGCAGTGAAAAGCATAGCTGTAGACAACACCTGCTGCTCAGCATGAAGTTGTCTCTCTTCAGTTGCAAATGAGAGCATTAATGCACCGGAGAGAAAAACAGCAAGAATTAAATATTGGAAGGCCATTTCTGGGGGACCTGGGAATGGAGTCCAAGGGAAAGAAGGAGCGCTGTGCGGGTGGCCTCACTCCTTTTCTTGCCAGGAGGGAAACCTATGACTAGCAGATTCAGTGGATTCCTTCCGTTTCTCCCAGCGGTTGCTAGTCCAGCTTTGGCCCAAGCCAAAAGGGAAGGAAGTCCTTCATCCAAAGCACTGAAGCCTGAGTCTATTCCTCCCCTACCCCACCTTTTTTTACCCATGGCATACTGACCTTATGACAATGCTGAGTTTCAGCACTGTAGATTGTACCGTGATTTCGCCCGACGTGGTCTTTTCCCTTCCCCCTCCCTCCTTACGGCAGTGGGCCTGGATTGTTGCCCTGCATATCTCTGGAAGAGGAAACCAACACCCAGTGGGGAATGTCACTTGGAGTGAGGCTTGGGTTGTGAGAAAGGAAAGGGGTCCTGTTTTACCTCCCTGCCTAGATGGAAAGAGCTACTTCCATTATCAGGTTCATAAAAGAGAGTTTGGGATCATATCTGCATTTCTCTATTCATGGCTTTAGATATATAAATACATTGCACCCCATCACCTAAAAGCGGATGAGGCTTCAGAGGTGATAAAGGAAAGGAAGCTTTTGCTATTGGGTGATGGGGGAGAGAAGGACAAGGGGAAGTGGAGGATGCAGAAAGCCCTACTGAGGGCACCACCCTTGGAAATCCTCCGTTCAAAGGGGCTACAGCATTGGAAGAAGCCTCTAGGATACCACCTACAATATTTCTGAATCTTGGCCATGAGGTTGAAATATACTCTGGATCAGTGTTTCTCAACCTCAGCAACTTTAAGATGTGTGGATTTCAATTCTGGGAGTTGAAGTCCACACATCTTAAAAGTTGCTGAGGTTGAGAAATCTGTGTCTGACACTATGCCAGGAAAGACTGGAATAGCAATCTTGGCTCTGAACATCTCCTACTAACCTGAACACTTCTTATTCCCATTCATGTGTGTGTGTGTGTGTGTGTGTGTGTGTACACAGAGAGAAAGAAAAATAAAGTTTTTTTTTTCCAGTGGGAGTACACAATTCCTGTGGTCAGCATCTTTCACAGTTTAATTTATATTGGTTTTGCAGTTTGCCTTAATTGATGTTCTGTGAGAAACCTCAAGCTTTGAAAGTGGCCACTCTGGTCCCTGGAAAGTTCAAAACCCTTATTGTAGGCAAAATTTGGAGAAGGAATAGCAGAAAAATAAATGGATTGGAAAGTCGTCTTCGTAATACTGAGGCTGAGTATAGGAGGGAAGCGCCTTGTTTTCAAAGTCAGGAGCCGATTTGAAGCTTAACAGTTTTGTAATGAGAATGCTATAAAAGAGAGGCCTAAGTTCATGCTGGTGGGGAGGAACCTGGGGGAGAGATGGAGGGCAGGATGGGGAGATGAGAAGGGGGGGGCGGGTAGAGACTCGAAATGGATTGAGCAATGAAGGAAATGAAAAGAGGGGTGGGCAGAGTCATCTTCAAGGGATGAGTTCAGACCGCTAGCAAAAGCAGGCTGCATCTTCCCAGCAGGCTGAAAGGCAGAGAGAGGGAAGGAGAGAAAGGGGACACAGAAAGTGAGAGGATGGTCCCATGGACTTATAGATCCAGACCCCAATAAATTACCCTCAAGGAGACGCAGCCCTCTGAACCCACACAAAAAGGCTTTCTTATCTCTATACTGTAAAAATGGGATAAACAAGCTTTTGACAACAACAGGGACTTGTTGCTTCATTAATTAATCTGGGTGGAGACTGTGGAAATTTGATGCCTCAGGCCCCTGAGCAAGGTGGGAGTTTTCTGATTTTTCTCACTAGAGGGATTTGGGATTTCTTGCTCTTCCCCCCTCGCCCATAGTCTTAAGCCTAGTTGGGACTCACAACACACACACTTCCCCAAAATGGCTGGGTCCCAACATTCTGTGGGGGAGTGATGTGAGGGAACTGGGCCAGTTCTGTAAGACACACTTTTGTAAGGTCATGGGTGATCATCCTGAGCAGCTGTCTGGCAACCTTGGTCCACCTAGCTCTGCAACATCTGCCCCACTAGCCATGATTTTCTAGGGCTTCTGGAGAGCCAGGGGATGTGCTAGACTAATTCTGGGGATTTTTCCATGCAATACAGAGCTTTCCCCTATAATGGATGATGGAAGCAAATGGTACCAGAAGGAAGTCATGCACAGAACTAGAATCTGGAGAGTGTGTTAGCCTACACTAGCCATGCAATGATAAATTTGTGAATAATAATTGGGGGGGGGGACCTAGGAGTTTCCTTGGAAAAATCCACTTGCTACTTTCGATATAGCCCAGACAGCTCTGCTCACTTTTTCCTATCATCCAACTGATAGTCACCTGTCTGTAGCAGGGATCAAATATTACTATCTTCCCCTGCTGTTGACAAACAGGAAGCAACTACATTCAGTAGGCAGAAGTAGCCAGATTAAAGACTCTCCCCTGGACCCACCCAATGCCACCCTACTCAACCCCAGCCTCAGCCACTCATGTGGCTCCAAAGGGCTCCATTGAGGCCAAGATAGTTCTGCTACCCCACTCTGAAGGAAGAGTCCCCTTAGAGGAGAGAGAGGAGTGACTTCAGTGGAAATGGGAAGATGTCAGGGCAACAAGGCCTCACCTCGCAGTTCTGTGCCTTTTCCCAATTTCTAGTGTACGATCTATCGGCTGAGTTTGGCACATACATATCAATGTGCAACTTTCTTGGCAGAATTTCTTGACCTTGTGAGGGTTTCCAAGATGTTGTGTTATTTTATCTATTCCTTAACTGCCATAATCTTTCCAAGGTGGTTTACCGCATAAAAGCAATGCAATTCAGTGCCAAAGATATTCATAAAACCACATTAATATACATAGCAATCTTAACTGAACCAATTATAATAAAATACAATCTTGAAATGCCCCTTAGCCAAAAAGAAATCAATAAAAAGCCAGACAATAGAAGGTGTTTGGTTTTTGTTTCTGTTTTTATAAAACCTCTTAAAAGCAGCCCTAGCTTGGGCCAGGCTTATATCTCTTGGGAGAGAACTCTCAAAGCCACGACTGATATGGGCCTGGATTAAATAAATGGTGTAAATAAGATGCCATCAAATTTAAGGGACTCCCACAGATGGTGCCTTTGGAGTCTCACCCTCCCTCCTGGTTAATCTTTCCCCTGCTTATATCTTCTTTTTCTTTAATGTGGTAGAATCAGTAACATTTTTCCAAGCCCCATTTTGCTGGTGCTTCATAAATATTTTACTTTGGTCAGTCAAGGATTTTTGCTCCTTTTTTCCTGACCCCAAACAGATTTCAGCTTGATTCTGATCCTTTTCTGGCATGGTGATGTAGTTTTGAAGGTGTTGGGCTACAACTGGGGAAACCCAGGTTCAAATCCATGCTCAGCCATAGAAGTTTACTAGGTGACTTTGGGCTAGTCATTCTCTCTCATCCCACTCACAAGTTTGCCTTAATAGGAATGAAGTGGAGGGAGATCTTGATGGAAGCCACAAACTCTTGGAGGAGTAGCGGGATATAAATCAAACAAACCAAAAGACAGATAAATAACAGGCCTTCCCCAGGAAAACAGAATGTTGGGTGGTTGGAGATTTTTATTTCAGAACTGAAGTTAGTTTATTTTTTTTCCCCAGTATATGTATAATGGAAAGCATGTTTGACTTGAAATGGATTCAACTCCGCTAATGCATGACTTTTGTTGGAAGAGGAAGAAAGGTTAACAAGTTGCAGACTCTCTGGGGTACGCACATCACTTTAAGATGTGATTCATTTTAAGCTTGGTTTACTGCCTAAGCTACAGTTGGCTGTGGCCACATATTGTGCCAAGCCCTAAACTACAGTGGCTGGATTCACATCATATCACACTAAGTCAAAACCAAACTCACCACATTGTGTAGAAATATGGTTAACAAATATTTGGAGTCTAGGAAAGATCAGAAGTAGGGGAAGTAGGAGAGGAGGCAGTGTTGTTTCCCCATAGCACTGCAGATTGGTCCCAAGAGTGCCACCACCTGATCTACATGAAACTCTCTGTACTATAGTCGACATTAATCAGACTTCATACTGTGTTCTGAGTTATGTAAATCAGATAGAGGATCTAGCCGGAGAATGATCCCGCTATAAGAGACTGAGTTTGAGTCCTCTGGAAATTGATTCTTTCCAGTCTTCTGATTACAAGCTATCAATACTAGCTGATCGACATCTTCCAAAGAGGCTTGTTTCAAGTTCATTCAAGAACCTCTGAAGGAGTATTATTATGTAAAAAGATTCTGATGATTGCACCAGCTGTCTTCTGAAAATCTATTCCAGTCTCCTCTTACTACTAGATTGCACTACTTGTCTTAGAGGAATAGGGTAGTAATATCGACCTCTGCTCCAGCCCAAAATGAACTTTGACGGGGTCAGGAGGATTTGGTGAGGAGGGGGTGCCTTCAGGTCAGTGTTGATTCCTCACAACTGCCTGGACCAGTCCCTGTGGTTTTCTTGGCAAGGTTTTTCAGAAGTGGTTTGCCCTTGCCTCCTTCCCAGGGCTGAGAGAGAGTGATTGGCCCAAGGTCACCCAGATGGCTTTGTGCCTAAGGCAGAACTAGAATTCATGGTCCCCTGCTTTCTAGTCTGATGCCTTAACACTTAGGGGGCTATCATTATGTAGAGCAAGATAGAAAACTGTGGCTCCCCCCAATGCTGGTGAGCCACAACTCTGAGCATCTCTTGTCATTGACCAAGCTGGCTGTGGCTACTGTCACTCAACATTATCCAGAGAGCTGGATTCTCCACTTCTGATATAGGGACTTATTCATAGATTTCCATGCGAACTGATGTTCAGACATGAATAAGCTTGAAAGCCATTCTATATTTTTGTAGAATCACTGATTCCCAGCTTTCAAGGACTTGGCAAAATGTTTTGAATCTATAATGAATGATTTATAGAGAAGAAAACTAACATCACCCATCTTGCACGCACACACAATGACACACATCCAACTGAGCTTTCCAAAAGAGAACAAGAAGGAGAACTTGGTCTGATCTGATCATCTTCCAAGTATGAAGCCAATCTTGCCTGCTTCTTTGCTATCACAACATTTTTCCAGTTATTAAAAACTACTCAGGCATTTAATTGTAGAAAAGAGAGAAAATGTGCTTTAACTCAGTAAATTAAAGGAGATAAAACATTTATTAAAACACACATAAATCATCTGTTAAGACTGGGATGTGTTTACTCAGCCTCCGCAGCTGAGCTTCTGGGCAACATAAAGCTGAGTGAAAATGACTGGGAGGAGAAATTGGGATGGCAGGAAGCCCGCGCTGTGTATTTGGACAGAGTTTACAAGCTGGCATTTGCAGACCCTTTTTTCTCTAGTTATGGGATCATGGATAACTGAAAAAATTAGCACAGTATGAGCTATTGGCCATGCTGGCTGAGAACCATGGGTAATGTAATTCAGTGCATCTGAAGCGTACCAGGATAGTGACAGCTGAGCTACACCACCTCTGTTTCTCATGAGTACAAGCAGCACTGTGTGTTTTATGCTGCCCAGATGTGAAAAGGTGTGTGGTTCAAGTCCTAGTAGTAATTATGTAAAATATGGTAGGTTGCTGTTTGGGAATGAGCTTGTTCAGTGGTTTTCCCCAACTCCAGAACGCCCTCCCTCACAAGGAACAACTGGACCCTAATTCTGGCACTGTGCAAAAACATTTTTATCTTCCTAGGCCTTTTAACAGTATGCTTTAATATTTTATCAACTCTGCTATGCAGAGTTAATTCATTTTACTTTGGTTGCTTTACTTTTTGCTGCTTCGAAATTATAGCTGTTTGCGTTATTAGCTGCTGCTGTTGGTTTACATTTTTAATTTATATTTTTCGATAGTGATTTTAATGTATTTGTGTATGTCCCCTGGGGAATAACTTCATTTTGAACAGGCAAAACATAGGAAAATTTTAAATCAGTAAAGACCAGGCAGCATATGTAAGAGACAGACTCAGGGCTAACTTTCTGCCTGAAAGTTGTTTATATGCAAGGTATTAATTACAGTTTGCGAGTTGTTTATGAAAAGAATTAGCATACATTTCCATCACCTGTATTTTAGATTGCCTCAATCCAAGGAAGGCTGAATCACGTGCAAACAATCATGTTATTTCTTTTGGGGGATAAGCAGTGTTATGCAGGGCACAGAAAAGGAATAATAAATGTTAAGCCAACGACGTTTAAGGCATGAGATAAGAACAAGGAAAGGAAACACAGCCAAAACCTATTCATACCAATCCGTTCACTATATCTCTCCATACTTTTCATTCCTTACTGGCCTTCCACCCCAAGCCCATACATTGACTCATCCATTGCCTTTTGATCTTTTTGAGGATCTCATTGTCTCCATCCAGCCACGACTTTCTAGCTCTTCTCTTTGGCTGTCAGAACACTGTATATACCTCCTAGTTGGGGGCAGGCAGGTAATAGTGGGTTGGCTTGCTAGGAAATCTACATGAGAAATCCTAGCTTGCATAGAAGAATGTGGGCATGCTTGGGAGTAAAGCTGGGTTTGGGTTGTATCTGTGGTATACTGACCAAAATGGTGTAGATATTTATTTATTTATTTTTATTTTATTTGTTGGATTTCTCCCCCGCCCATCTCCCCCACAATAGGGGACTCTTATCACTAAGATTGGTAACTTAGCCTACACCTTCTCTATCTCACCCCCCAAAAAGTATGGAGTCTATTATTTCATTTTAGTATAGTATTTTATTGTATTGGACTTTGGTTTCTGAAAGCATTGATCAGATCTAAGTACAAGAACCATTACAAGGAATCTGTTTCCAGAACCAGCTCTAGGGGTCTATGAAGATGGCTCCTATCAGAGAATCTGGCGTTTTCACCAGAATGATGCACCAGAGCATCATAGCAAACACTCTGCTCCTTACATATATGCAGATCGTGTTGGGATACTCATTCATCATTTGCCTCCTCCCTATCGTGATGGCCATGGCTCCTACATTGCTATGGTGAAGCTGTGACAAATGTCCCTGGTTCATATGAAACACTACCATGGTTTAGGGGAGAGTTAAAGTGTTATGGTACAGTTAAAGTGTTGGACTAGACCTAGAGGGATCCAGATTCACACCTGTGGTTTGCCATGGAAATTTATCTCGGTGACTTTGGGCTAGTCACATACTCTCTAAGCCCATCCTATGTCTCTGGGCTGTTACTGTAAAGATAAAAAGGAGATTCCCTTGTGAGTGGGATAGGATTTTAAGAACTAAAATAAATAAATATTAGGGACTGCCTTTCAGAGTTTTATTTCTTTTTTTAAGTAATTTTTATTAATAGATTTCACATAGATAATAAGAAATACATTCAAAGAAAAAAAAGAAAAAATATCAATTGTGAAAAAGAAAAAAAAGAAAGGAAAAGAAAAGAAAAGAAAAGAAAAGAAAAAAAGCAGAGAGAAAAGAAGATAGAAAAAAAGAAGAAAATGACAGAAAGCATGAAAAAAAAATTAATATATATAAAGAAATGGCTTCCAATATCCCTCTCAACAGTTTTACATACATCACTCTCTCCAATTTCATCATAATTCCCTTCTTTCTATAACCTATTCATTCTAATCATCAAAACTGTAAATCACAAAATCATTTTCTTTCTCACACAAAAAGTCCATAAAGCGTTTCCAGTCATTGATGAATGTCAGTAATGACCTTTCTCTAATCAAGTAAGTCAATTTGTCCATCTCAGCAAGTTTTGTCAATTTCACCAACCATTCCTCCATGGTGGGTAATGTGGAATCTTTCATGGTGGGTAATGTGGAATCATTGTGCATATAGTAATCTTGCTGCAGTAATCATATATTGAAATAATCTTCCATAGCTCTTCTCTGTTTGTCCATCAACGCTAAAGGGAAAAGTTCTGGATTCAACTGAATATTAGCTTTTAAAATCCTCTGTATCAATGTATGTATTTTAATCCATTTTTTTTTTAGCTTTCTTACATGTCCACCAAGCATGATAAAACGTCCCTTCAGGTTGTTCTCATTTCCAACATACATTTGAACTGCCTTTATACATTCTAGATAATTTCTCTGGCATCATGTACCACCGATACATCATTTTATAAAAAATCTTTTTAAGAACATAACATCATGCAAATTTCAACCCTGTTAATCACATGTTCTCCCATTGATCCATCTGTATATTATAACCAAATTCTTAGTCCACTTTATCATACATTATTTAACCTGTTCTTCCTCTGTTTCAAATTTCAACAAAAGTTTATACATGTTAGCAATTACACATTCATCATTGATACACCATTGTACTTCAGATTCTGTCTTACCTGCTTACTTCTGTCTTACTTCATACCATAAGTCTTTTTATCCATTTTGAATCTTTCTGATAACTGTAAATGGGAAAACCATTGACAACTAAATCCTTCTGCATTAGTTGCTCTCTTGATTTAATTTTATATAAATATTATATTTAAACGTATATTTATAATGCTTGATTTGTTAACCATTTGTCTTTGCCTGCTGTTTCTCTTCTATAGAATGTGTCTTGTGCTGAGATCCACAGAGGTGTTTTCAGGCACAGCCTGAGTTTATATCTATTCCATATTCTCAATATGGCATGTCAGAATTTTATCTCCTCAAGGCCAATTGAGGAACAATATTTATTTGCACCTTCATTCAGTTTCCATCCAACCATCTATGCAGTGATCAAGCAAATGTTTACAATTATATTTTTTCTAGCTGACATTTCCCTCCAGGAGCCTTAGAAAGCACTGAAGTCTCCTCTGAGATGCAGGTTTCCCCACTCCCTTTCCTTGGAGAGAGTGTAGGGAAAGAGATTTTAAACTTCAAAAGACATCCTTGAGCTTTCGAGAGAAAAAAGCTACAGATTAGATGCTGTGCAAAACCAGTCTGAAGCAGGGAGGTGAAGGCAATTTAATGATTTCAAGAGGAATGAAAGGGAAACAGATCACTGGAGATGTGAGCGCTATCCCCATTGAGTCTCGGAATCAGGCTGCAGACAGAGACCTACAGCAAAATGTCTACCCTCGGCTTCTCTACTTCACAGACTTTGGAATCAACAGCAGAACCAATAGATCTGGCATTTGGTCAGGGCTGAGGAGAGAGCCAATGGTGTTCTGGGGAACCTCAGGCAACTGAGATGGAACTAGGTCTATCATGGGCACATAAACATCTCTCCATTTTATGTGCCAAGCTGCCCCTTCTTCCATCTCTGATTCTCCTCTGCAACCCTGATAGCTGGGTTACTTTTCATCTCACCAGGATTTATTTCCTGCCTCAGAACCATCTGAAAGAAAAATTGAAAACAGAGAGCAGTGAAAAAGGAATGAAAAGTGAAAACAAACTTGGCAGGCAAGAGAAAGGTTAAGTGATGCAAAAGTTCCATCATGCCTTAGGATTATGGGTATTACCATAAACTATTGGAAATCCCCTAAGAAATGACTCTGGACAAATTGTTTTTGCTGATTGCACTTCGGCTGCTTTACATCAGAGGTTGCCCTTATTTGTAGAACATCAAATTAAAACTGAGTGCAAATGGCCTTATAATTTGTGGTCTCCAAATGTCTCCAGGCAGAGACATATTCTCCCTTAGCATTACCAGTAGCAACTCTTTTAAAAAGCCCCAATCAGAGATTTAACTGAAGTATGAGAAGCTAGCAAAATTGCAAACTGCTGAAGAGATGATTCAACAAGGAAAGATAAGACACTCATCCAGCGTCTGTGGCCATCTCCTAACAAAATGAAGCACCAAATTCCTCCATAAGAATGTCCATAAATGGCTGATGTGGGTCTTCTGGGCTGTGTGGCCATGTTCTGGAAGTTTTGGTTCCTAATGTTTTGCCAGCATGTCCATAAAGTTTTCCCTAGCTTTGAAATAATGTCTAAAGTAGGTTCTCAAAATCAAACTAAATGACATGTGATTTTAAAAAAGAGGGATAATTTATCTGCTCAGCACGACTTTGAGTGTGGTTGGATCATAAGGATCCAATGTAAGCTGCCTTGAGGATTTTATCTAAGCGGAAAGCCGGGATATACGTTTAATAAATAACATGAAAATAAAATAAAAGCTTAATGTATATATTCAAGGAGTCCCACATATTCCTGAAGACTTCAGTGGGAGAGAAAGAATCTTGGTGGAACCTTTTCCCAGATAATGATCAGGTATGAAGTCATCAAGTAAACAGGCCAATTAAAGTGACCCAGCAGGGAGACAGATTGGAGGTAGCAAGAGAAGTTCCCAGGGCATTCACTCCAAAATAGAACAAAAGGAGACATGGAGTTGTATATAATTTGCATACAGTTAAATATAATTTAGGGGGGAAATGCTGTTTTAAAATTATTCTTGTTGTTACCCCTGTATCTGACTCTGCCAAGAATGACATTTAGCCTGGAAGTGTTGATGCTTGTAAAGGATTGCTTTATATCCAGGGGCAACCATGGCAAACCACAGTGATGCCAGAACAATGACCCACATACAATACAAATGCCATTGATGCAAGGACATAGACTGCAGCATTTGTGAGATGTCACCTTTGGGTCTCCATTGTACTTCCCTGAGCCCATATTTTTACCATGTTCATTTCTGGGTAGTGAAAAGTACCTTGAGAGGACTTTTCTCTGAGAAGCGGTCTGACCATGATCACCATGACCAGTGTGCTGTTATTGATTGGTTTCCACACAGTACTAATGTCTGGTTTGGGTAATGAACCTAGACATTGTAAAATATGGTCTATAGTCTATGACTTGATGCTATGTGTGAACTGGGCCACTATGGCTAGTTCCATAAGTCAGGCATTAACACCAAGTGTAACTCTGTTCTGTGACCATAATAAAAATTCTATTCTATTCTGTTCTGTGCTACCAACTGTGAACCCAGCCTCTTTCCAGCTTTTATGCATAGAGTGGTCCCGTTCTATGACCAGGCATTATTCTCAGCAGCAGTAGAAGCCCACTCTAGTTTTAACACCTCTGCATTTATATTGCTCTTTAACCCCACCTTCTACCATTCTCGACAATCGGACCCCTCCCAGTGCCTTTGCTGAACTTGTAACTCTTTATACGTTGTCTGTAGCTTTGTTGTTCTTTTGTGCTCATTTCAAATAACTGCATTTCCATCACCAGATCCTATGGGCCTGAGTCTGGGGGTACAACATTTTTATTTTAACTCCCGGGCAATTGGCTGCATGTCTCTTCTCTATAACTGCCGAGGGTAAAAGAGAAGAGAAACTGTCTCTTCTATACAACTGCTGAGAGTATCTTTCCCCCAGACCCCATTTATTTTTTCTTTGCTTCTGGCAGCATGCTCTGCACTAGAATCATCTTATTCCCATCTTCCCTGGTCAGCGAATACGTAAGTGTGAGATCTGCAGTTCCTTCAGACCCCATGCTTGCTATCATATAAATTACAGGTAATGATTTATGAATGGCTGGCTCATTTTCTTGAGAGGTTTTTGAAGGCTTTCTCTTTGCCAAGCTGACCCCATCTGTCAGTCACTGTCCTGCCCACTTGCTCCTTAAGTGAGATGTTGCCATGTTGATCCGTACAGGGCAGCTTCATCCAGGCCAAGCTTTTGCTGATATGGTAGGAAGATCTTGGTTCTCCAGGCCACGTGCCAGGCTCAGCTATGGCAAGCTCTGGAATGAATGGAGAGGTTGCCATTCATTCTTTCTCCTAATGGGCTAAGGCAGATGCATTTCTTCTTTTTTCTTTTGCTCTACTGCAGCCTGATCAGTAAAGGGGAAGTAGCACTGTCCTGCGTTCACCACAGGCTCTTGGATCAGATTTTTAATTCAAATTTCCCAACATAGAATGGGCAGGAAAGATTGATGGATCTGTGAGAGGGCTGTCAAGGACTCCAACTGCAGCATAGAAATCTGCAGGCCTTCAGTGTCACCCATAGCTGCATGTATGCAGGCAGGATTTATTTCTAATTTGCAGGTGATTAAATAAGCTCTTCCCAAACAAGATTTTCATACATGGTCCCAGAGGCTGAATGCTAAATTATCACTTCTTACTCATACCAAAATTCATTCCTTTTTGTATGGACTTCCTGTTTTGTTTTTTTTAAACATAGTTGCCTTGTTTTAATGTTCACTGTGAGCTACCAGCATTTTATACTCAATACAGATGAGTATAAAATGCTGGTAGCTCACAGTGAACCTTTCTCCCTCATAACAGACAGCTGCGTTAGCTGGAAATAATTTTTTTCTTACTATAATTGGTTTTTTCTTCTTGATATTACAATCAAAAGCACAATCCCTGTTTTCTGAAGAATCCTGGAAGAGTCTGTTGGCATCCGAAAATTAGTGACAGAGCAAACGCCAACCTTCTAGTCAGCTGAGCAGAAATGTAAGATACAAGAGACATAAAACAAAAAGGGACCGATGAAAGGGATACACAGAATTTGGAAGAGATTGGATGATGGCACGATCTGCAGTGCATTCTGGAACTGAGGAACTAGAAAACTCATCACCTGGGGTATTTCTTGGAAAAAAAGACTTCCCTTTGCTATCACCGGAGGCTTTATAGCACATACTTACACCAAACAGTACAATCAATGAACAAGATAAATTCTGCAGCATTGGAGGGAGGGTCAGAAAGTGCCAGATTCAGTCCTCACCATCTTTTAGATACATATTCCTTGCACAACAAACAATATTTATTTATTTATTTGTCTGTCTCTCTGTCACATTTATATAGCTGCCCATCTCACACAAAGCATCTCTGGGCGGCATGCAACAATTAAATAAAACAGCAAATAGAGAAAAAAGCAATCATTATAAAAAGATAAAAAGCCATGATTAAAAGGAAAATATTATCAAACATTTCTAAATATACAAACCCCATGGAGGGAGCAGAGTACCAATCACAGGGGAGCCATCTGAGAATATCTTCGGTTCCCAAAGACCCCCAGGCCTGATGACACAACCAGGTCTTGAGGGACTTCCTAAATGACAGCAGGGAAGGGGCCAATACTGGCCAAACGTTATAGTACCTTGGCAGTCTTCCAATATTTTAAAACAACTTCACCCATCAACCCTGGCTGTTAGCCAGATTAACGAAGAGTGTTGTAGCCCAAACCAACTACAGGGCACCATGTTAGGAACATTGGGATGTTGGGAAAGACGGCTGTTCTGATTCTGTGGAAGGTGATGTTAAAAGTTAGGCCCTTTCATCCTTGAAATGATGATGATGGTGGTTTCAAAGTGTCCTTGTTTTCAGGGGGAATTAATCAGGATTATTTCAGCAGCATCAGAGCCCCAGGATTCCTTTGTGCGGTAATCCAGATTGGGAGGAGAAAAGATGACTCAGAACATGCGTGAGAC